>NW_026727943.1:0-58132 GCF_029784015.1 Lycium ferocissimum | reverse complement strand
CAACAACATCAATAGCATTAACAATCACAACATAACACAACTAGTCAACTTTCCGACCTAATGCAATAGTTTCCATTCCAACTTCACACTTCCAACTTTATGTCAATGTTCTCATATTTATTTACTAATCCAAAACCATTCAAATACACTTCGGAGACATTTCATACCATTTCCATAAAATATTCACAAAATATACTAAATATGCACATGTTTCCATCAAGGCCATAATGCATCCCAACTCTAATTTTTCAACATACTTATTCATAACATATTTCCATCTTCCAATTTCATCATCCATAATCATAATTCACATCTAAAACCCTACTTCCATAATTATGTAAAACTATATAAAAATCACATAAATTTCTCATAACAACATACAACCAATTTCAACACCAACTTGGTTCATTAAACCCTTCCTTTCATCACAACAACACAACTAACATACTAAACAAACTCAACCTATATTCTTCCATCATACACACCCCACGGTCACAACACAATCACACACACACCACACGGTCATACTTACATGCACACACAACACACAACTTTCATGCTTTTCTTCCATCCCCACATACTACAACATATATATATCTTCCATAACATGAAAAAAGATGAAGTTCTTACCTCTTCTCAAATTTTCCACTTGCCACCAACGTAGTCTTCTCGCTTAAATAATTATACCACGTTAAAGAGAATCTTGAACTTAATAAGAATCCAAGAAGAAACGAATTTTGAATCAAGGAATAAGGCTCCAAGATTTTTTTTTTTCTCTTCTTCTTTCTTGGAGCCGAATGGCTCTCTTCTTTTTCCTTCTCTTCTTTTCTTTTAATTTCTTGAAACTTCCATGCATAATGATCCTTTTATATTAATTATCCCATGGATAATTAATAAAATCCATGGGCTTGGACTAGCCCCCATGGCCGGTTGGGCCTCCCCTTTTGGGCCTCTTTTTCTTATTTTTTTTTTGAGCCCCATTTAATCATGGATCATATTTTAAAATTCCCGAAACAAATTTTCAAAATTCCAATTTTACCCTTGGCCTTCTCCAACACTTCCACACCAATATTTTTCATAGCCAGCATATTCATACTAGTAAGATTCAAATGTGGCCTTATTTCTTACAAGCAAAGATTATTCCACACTTTCCAAATGTGCAAAAATGCCGGATATAACAAAAATGTACTGAATATGTAAAGCATGAAGTACAGTAATGAAGATCATGAGTGAGTGAAACGATGACAGGAGATAAGTATGATAATCAAGGGATACCAATGCATTTGTACCTTGTGTCGTGAGTCATGAATATATATACTCTGTATACCGTACCCGGCCCATTATGGGACTCGGTGAGTGGAGTCATATACATACATATATACCGTACCCGACCCTTTAGTAAGGGACTCGGTGAGAAAAGCCAGCTGATTCGTGGTTATGTAAATATATACCGTACCCGGCCCTTTAGTAAGGGACTCGGTGAAATCTATATATATGTATATACCGTACCCGGCCCTTTAGTAAGGGACTCGGTGAAATGATGCAATGAAAATGTATACGAATGCCAAGCCTTTCATTAGTAACTCATAATCCTGTATGAAGACTCTTTTGTGAATGCACAATCTTGTTATCTCAGAATATCTTCTGAAAGTGTTATTATCGATGTGAGAACACTTAGTACTAGGGGCAATCATGTACAAAATGAATCATCATTTGGGATTTGAGAGAATAGATTGGATGAACTAACACTTGGGGGACCAAAGACAACTATCATGTCAAGTACTATTGAGAACTAGAGTTCATTGGAGTCACATGTGTTCGTCGTTTGTTCATTTTATGTAATTCATGCCAAAGAAGGAAGAAGGGATAGCTTTACATACCTTTGTGTTTATCAACGACTCACTATATATATATGTGTGTGTGTGTACTGCCCGTAATACTTCAACCTACATCAAGACATTAAAACTATGGTTAAGCTAGCTTGAAACGGATTTCTAATCCAGTAGGTCATTTCTAGAAAATCGGGCAGCACCTCCCCTAAATTTCTTTACTTCCGAAATCCAAAACAGAAACCAACAACAATATTAACAACATCAGCAACTAACACTATTAATCCGACTCCTTAAAACCATAAGAACAATCCCAAAAATTCATAATTATAGCATAGCGAACGGCAAGCTCAGTTTCCGATCCTACAATAACAGTTTTGAACTCCTCTTCTTTCCAGCATTTATTCACACGTTAAATGTCACGACCCAACCCCGTAGGCCGTGACTAGTGCCCGAGCTGGGCACCCAAACACAATCATTAATCCGAATCACATACAGATAGCTTATACGGACACAAATATCAAACACTGTCTCTCGTATTATATCAGACTGTCGCAAACACATCTCAAACACAACCATGTATATATCAGAAGCCGACAAGGCTATCAAATGGCGCAATGGCCCAAAACATGTACAAATGCAAGCCGACAATCGCAACGCGCGAATGGGATCGCCCGTAAGATATAACATACAAACATACCTGTGCATGTAACGGGCATAACCCACATACATGTCCACGTACCTCTAAATGCAGACAAATAGAATCATATGACGGGACAGGGCCCCGCCGTACCCCTGAACAAATATATACATATGCAACGGACGGGTGTATACCAAAATGTGGCTCCGGAATAAGGGGACCACTCCAAACAGCAGAAAAGGGTGTCCTAGACTGGCGGATCACCAAACTGTGCATCTGTACCGCGGTATGAAACGATTTCCGAAGAAAGGGGTCGGCACGAAATATGTACCGAGTATGCAAAGCGAGTAAAATATGGTATACAAATACGAGTCGTAATCGAAATAGAGGTACGTAAAGTAAATGCATTTCCCAAAATATCAAAATGTTTACTTTCAAAATACAAATCATGCATAAAGTACGCGAAAAAATATGGTCGACCGCCCGTCGATGGCGCCATAACACAAGATAACACCGTAAGGTTTCAAATCTCCGTATCCCCGTCACACATCATAACACAAGATAACGCCATACACAGCATAACACCAAATATAAGCGGAACCCGGCTTCTAGCGAGGCGCTCGGTGAACCGTAACACAAGATAACACCGGAGTATAACAAAGTGCGCACGACAACGAACCGGCCCGGACTCGGCGAAAGATACAACATGTAATGCAAGAATCGTGAGTAACCATATGTAATCATTATAATAGACTCAAATGATAAGTAAAATGACCATACTTATAAATCGGAATAATAACCAAATCAAATTCTTTCAAAAGTCGTCAGGATTACAAAAAGAAGAGTCGCGGGACCCACGGACGGGTGTTGACCCGAGCCGGGCCCGCCTATGGAAAACATACTCATCATACGCCATACAATCACCTACGAGCATATCGAGGCAATCCGAGCCTTTCTGTGAAAGATACGGGCGTTCGTAGTTACGGAACTCTTTAAAAGCCAAACTTTTATGCAAAAGTTGAAAATCAAATATTTCAAAGACATAAAGGCCAATATTTCATCATATCAACATACGAATTCCAAGAAACGAATAAGAGTCATAAGCGTGCTCGGATTGCGAGAATCGAATTTCCTCAAGGCTCGTGTCATAGCTTACTTGTAACTAAGGCATGCCAAAAGAAGAAAGGATTGAGCTTTACTTACCTCGAACGCTCTCAAAGCTACTCCAAACTCAAGCTAATCTCAACCTACGCCTCGGGCTCTCCATGGTCTACAAATACGTCATAATATGCCAAACATTAGCTATAGACGTTTAGGCAATTAATTCCAAACTAACACTTAATTCTACAAAAATTTGGGCAGCATTTCCCCTGTAAATAGGCCAACCCCGAGAATTTAACTCGGCCAAATCAACAACAACAACATCAACAACCAACCTAGCAATATCAATACTCAATCCGAAAGACAATATAACATTAGTAACTCTCCTTTAATCATTCGACAACATTCAATACTTTCGATTCAACAGCTTACATTCAAGCCAACATCAACGCTCATACCTTCCAATACTAACCCGAACCCATACCAACAACATTCAAGAACATCTTAAACAATTCACACAATATTTCCAACAATCCAACAATTGCTCCAATTTACCCGCAAACAGTCCCCAAACCCGAGAACCTCACTATAACACACTCCTCATTTCCAAATCATGATTTGCACCAACAATTCACATTCTAACAATGCTACTCTCATCAATATACAATTTACATCAAATGCACAATAATCTTCAAATCACCCATACAATTACAACATCAATCTTGAGTCATTAAACTCTCATTTTGCAACATAGAATCCATAACGACGACAACTAGAATACTAATGACAATTTGTTCATTCTCAATCTACACAAAGGGGACCTATTCGGCCAACACCATACAAACACATATAGATGATTTTCATTCTTTTCTTCACCCTACAACAATTAGACATGCTAAATAAAATTAATCCAACACTTCTACACAACACACACATCACACGACCAATACACCATGCACGGCTCAACTCCAACATTGCTTGTTTCATGAATTTCATCCATTTTAGCATACTACAACATGCATACAACATTCATAACACATAATACATGATTAAATCTTACCTTTCTTCCTTCAACTTCACAACTAGCTAGGGTTAGCTAGGATGAAAACTAGCGGTTTGATCGCTCCAACAACACTTCCACGTTACTTAGGACCTCTAATTAGTGGATTTACATCAAAGAAATATTTTTGGGATGGCTAGAATTGGACTTCAATTTTTAAGGTTCTTGGCCGAGAGCCTCTTTTTTTGCTCTTCAACTTCTTGATTTTTTCTAAGTGTTGGATGATGAAGAATGAATTAGTAGTCATCTTTTGCATACTAGTAAGACTTATACATGTGTCCATGGCCCACACATGTGTTGGACCAATTAAAATTGGCCACAACATGTGTGGGAGCCATCTCCCACTCACACGGCTAACATGGCTATTTTTGCATGATTTGCAACTTCCAATTATATCACTTTTGGTCCCAAATTTTCCTAAATGTTCCACACCAACAAATTCATGAACAAATTATATCTCAAAACAAAATCGAAGGTCAAAAGTCCCGACTTTGTATCCCGGAATGGTTTTGTCCCTAACTTATCGTAGTTAAACCGGATTGTCCCAATGCACAAAATACGGGATATAACATTAAAAACATCAACAACAATGAAAATAACAATCAACAACACGTCCAGGCCTCCAACAATGCAAGAATAACCTCCACAATCCATTAGGTCAACATTCAACAATAGACTAGGACTTCTTGTCGATGTTTCACAAATTCTTGACTAGCCAATATAAGTAAAGCTTCATCTAGCTCATATACATAAAGAATAATTGAAACCTTACCTTGATTAGAAGTCCTCAATCAACTCACAACAAAAGTAGCTCCAACATATGTTGACTTCCGCACAAAACGATTATCATACTAGTGTTAATCGACCTGAAACGTAACGACGAACTATGAGCCTACTACTCTTCAATTATATGGGTCTCTCCAAGCCCTTTTACCTTCCAAAACTTATAGGAACAGTAGCAAAAGAGATAGCTCAACAACAACACAAAACAGCCCAATAAACCTAGCAACTTAAAGTTGATTTTTATGCGGTCTCTTTCCAATTTCTTACCTTTAAAGTGCTCCAATCAATTCAGTTTGTGGGGGAATATTGCTCTTGGTTCAGATTCTAACAAGCTTTAATCTTCCCTTCAATATCAACTTGAAAAGGGATGTAAATCACCTAGAGTTTATGGGGTTTTAGGGGCTGTTTTGTAAGAAATGTTAGAAGAATACTTATAAACCCTAAGAGATAGAGGGATACTGCCTTGAGAACATGGGGAGAGATTTTTATGTTGTTTCTAAGTGTAAATGAGATGATATATGTATATATAGAGTCTCCTAAAAGGGCTTGGCTGATGGGTATTGGGTCGCCCCGTGATCAGCCCATCTCTATCCTTTTCCTTTCTATTTTTAACTAGGTCCATACACTTTAAGTAGGTGCATCACCTACTTGTCATTAACTTGTCACCTACTCAAGCAAGTAGGATGGAAAGTAAGTAGGTTAAGCAAGCACGTCGGGTAAGCAAGCATCTCGTTTATATTTCCCAAATTTCTTTTCTCTCAACTTAGTCATGTATATGTTGAATGAAAATACAAGATGTAACAATAAGCATGTCTAATATCGTATAAACTCGAATATAATGTCGATGTGAAAGATTAGGACAACTAATAATACGATGAATCTCAAGGTACAAAACTACGAGGTATAACAGAACGTTTCTCAACACTATGACCTATATTTATATACATGAGCATGATTGTCATTGAGAGCATGTAGATTATGTGCCCACAGGGGCATTGTCAATTATACAGATACTTGTTCATGCAAATCTATGCAGACAGTCAATTTAGCTTTGAGTTCTAGATTCCGTTCATGATTCTTATGCTTATACTTATGTTACTCTTATGCCTTACATACTCAGTACATTTTCTATGTTGACTCCCCTATTACTTGGGAGACTGCGTTCATGCCGCCAGTACGAGTGTAGATAGATAGGCGATCCCGCTCGCAGGACCTTTACTCAAATAGCAGTTGGTGCACTCCATTTGATCGGAGTGCGGTCAGCCTATTTTGGTATGCCATTCTTTTTGAGATGTATATGCATATGGGTATGACGGGGCCCTGTCCCGTCCTTTCTATAATTTTTTATTCCACTAAAGGTCTGTAGACAGGTGTATGTGTATGTCAGATGATGTAGCCTTGTCGGCTCCTATTCTTTTGTGTACAGTATATATAGCAGCCTAGTTGGCTTGCACTGTCCTTTTAGCTTGTATGTATGTAAATGTACAGATTTCATGACGTCACCCCTTTCGAGGCAGTATGAGATCAGTTTAAGTCACTTATGGGCCTATGATGTTTAGTATGGTTTAGATATAAGTACAGGGGTGTTTGGTCACTAGAGGCCAGACACTCATCACAACTCATCGATTTGGGTTGTGACAGAGGGTGTAACGGGTAATCTTGACCAAAAATCTTGTACGTTCGAAAACTTCTTATAGATTCTTATTTTAGAATGTTAAACTAAACATGAATAATGATTCCCCAATATTTAGAGAATCGATTAAGACTTGACTTATTGAAATGGAATAGGGTTATTTCCTATGTATTATAAAGACTAGTAATTACAGAGTCTACGCTACTACGTATGCTTAAATTTAACTCTCGTTCTCGGGTTCGTGATATTTCTAGACTTCTCCATCATAACTTTCGGTTGGAAACGGGAAGGTGAAGATTCCATGGACGTTCGCGACAACTGCTCGGCATTGAGGTAGGTTATGATTTACTTGAGTTAGACTTTGATTAGTAAGTCATTTATGTGTTATAGAATTGACGGGAGAAAGCATGACTAGGTCTTCGGACACGGAGTTCGGTTGGATATTATCTAGGTTAGTATGAATGTTGTTTTGTGGGCTAGTCGCCATTAAATAAGAAGTAGCACCAAGGTGTGTAGTAATTATGTTTTAGGGGAAGGAGGTGTTACGTATATATTCTTCGTGCGGATTAGTTAGTGTGGGCTAGTCGTCTATTATTGAATTTGCCACAATTGGGTCTTGTCATCCCATATGATGGGGTTACTCATACGTTGAATGTAATTGACTTCGTTGTGTATCCATGTTGTTGTTGAGTTGATCCTATTAGTCTATCATGAAACTGTGAAATTGGGGTCTTGCATTCATTGGCATTGGTACTCTTCTTGTTGATTAAGATAGTTGCATATTCTTGCAGTTGTTTATTTGAATTATTTGAGTCTTGTTATGACTTGTGGCTTGGTGCCTTGTATTTCTTGACATTGACATTATTCACTGATTATGTTCCATATTGACTGTTGAATTAGAAATTCGTTGAGATTCATTCGTGATCGAGATATATATATATATATATATATATATATATATATATATATATATATATATATATATATATATATATATATATATATACAAAGGCATTTTTGATAGGGGTGAGGATGTGGCCTAGTTACGAGGCTCGTGATCCGAGGTCGGTTCCAGAGTGAGTGGTACATGGGCACCATGGGTCGCCTGTAGGTTATGGCTAATTGGGCGAACATTACCATTTAGCATGTATGTACACAGATGTGATACTATTACTATTGTATTGCATTGTATTGGACTCATATTATTCCTGTGATTGGTTGATGGTTGTTCCTGTTTGATGATGTTAATTTAGATATGGGCGGTTGTGTTTACGTGTAACTTCATGGCTCCGTTGACTAATGAGAAAGGTGGTGTTGGAGTGATTCCATTTAGCATGGTTCAGGTTTGGAAGTACAGTTGAGATATTGTCGTTGGATGTATAGCTTTTACTCAGTTTTACTTGTATTTGATAAGTGATTATTGACTAACGTCTGATGTGGGTTGTTGAGCTATTATGTCTATTTGTCAATTTACGAGTCTGTCAGATTATTGAGGAAAAAGGCAAGGATTAGTGGTTCCAGTTAGTAGTGGTTGGTATGGAGGTTTGATGTCTGTTCTTTATTAATTCGTGGGTTATTTGGTCTAGAGTACGTACGAATCGGGTATTGTCTATTAGTCCTTACTTTCTGTTGTTACGTTGACGTGGTAATGGTAAAGGGACATGAGTATGTTTATGTCGGAACTGTTTAAGTATGGGTAGGATTTGAAAAGGTGTTACGACTGTACTTATCTGTTTATTCTGATTGATTCTATATCATATTGCGTGAACTAATCTTAGCCGGCCTAAGATGCTTACCAGTACGTGTGGTGTACTGACACTACTCTTGCTATATCCTTTTCGGGGTGTAGATGTGTTTCAGGTTATGGCTTGGAGGTTTCGATAGCGGAAGTGGCATACCTCTCCCAACAGCTTCTGTGTATCTTATTCCAAGGTAGAAGTTGTGTCAGTTTATTTTGAGTTTACTCCTCTGTATTGTAGAAGGTCTTGTACATGTCTAGACAAGGTCCCGAAAAGTTGTAATTTTTAAATTTATAAAGAGTGTCGTTATGTTTTCTTACTTAATGTTCTTTCCTACCTATTGTTGAATTGAAAATGAGTTTTAATAACGGGTTGGTTGGTAAGGGTTCGCCTACTAGGTGAGAATAAGGTAGGTGCCCGCACGAGCCGTAAATTGGGTCGTGACAGCTACTTATCTTGGTTCCCATACATCTTGGAACTTACTTTATACATAATCTCCAACATCGCTCTTGATTTCAATCCTTCATCCAATGGACGTGATAGATGATGAGTTACTAACTTACTCTCTTATAGGATACATACAAATTCTGAAGAACTTGATGTTACAGGCCAATTTTTCTATAATGTCAAATTCAGATCGCTACACTTAGACCCAATTCTCCCTTCTTATCTCTTGGCTAATGTCTTCCGTGAGTTGCACTTAGAAAAGATTCTCTTGTTCATATTAAGCTGCGAGCTCATTACATCATGTGCCTCGCAGAACCTTAGGTGATTTTGAACTGTCTACAATCATCCCTAAGTGCTTTTCACTTCACTTTTACTTTAATAATATTACTTATGAACACAACTTTTAAATGCCTGCCTCGTATACTAGGATCAATCATCCCCTTTTGACTTTTAAAATGTTTATATTGAACTTTATCTGCCATTGCTTCTGCTTGAAATGCATCTGAGTGTTGCGACTATACACTTGCGAAACTGAAACTTTATACGCTTGGATTCACAATGTCATTCTGTATAATCTAATGACTTGACTGTAACCTCTTTTCTAGCCATACCTAGGCCCTTTATAAGTCAATTAATGATTGTTCAAATCGATTTATTTACACCTCATACCAGTTTCCTGAGTCCCATATTTCAGTTACACTTACCATCAATTTGCATCTCTAGCCCCGAGTTACTATTGTCCCCTTTCTAGCATTTATATTTACATAATATTCTAGGGTTTTGACACATCTGTAGAGTCTGAGTAAATACAATCTCATTCTTTCCAACTTTTTGTCGTAATCCTTCTTACCACTCTATCACTAAGTGAAACACATGATTCTGCCTCGATACTTTACCTTACCAACTCCCCTCTTGGGAGAATATCTAACACCTTATGCTCTAAGATTCCACTCCTGTAGAGGTCAAATTGTTACCTCTTCACCTTTTGCAATTCTTCGCACTTTTAGTGAATTATAACTTGCCTTAGGGTAATCTTCTCGTACTAGGGGAAACTAAATCTCTTACATGCATGGAGAATTGATACAAGAACGGATACGCGGAAACGAGAAATTAAGAAGATAAACAAAAGGAAAAGAAAAGATAGAAATTTGACACAACTTAAGATTCAATTTAGCAACCAAAGTTATATAAAACTAAGACCTCTAAATTATCATCAAAAGAGACACCAAATTCTTAAGTTGACCTCAAGGGAATCGAATCCCAAGCAACCAACCTCTCAACAACACATCAACAAGAGCCTACCAAAGGCCTCTCACAAGTTTCTCTCTCTAGAGATAACCCTAAAACACTCAAAATATTCATAATTCATCCAAAAGCTCCCAAAGCTTCATCCTCCATGAATCCGCTTCCAACATAAATCCTTGGAGAAGTTTGAGTAGTTGAGTCATTTGTGCCATTTAGGATTGTATCACCTTCTATGAATTTACTTCATCCGAACTCGATAAAATTAAATGGTTGGGCCTTTGGCCCATCACAGGTTCGAGAGTAGGTCCAAGTAGCTCGTATTTTCCATGGAAACAAAGAAAGGGGAAAAGGAAAATGGCGGTTAGAAAGTATTTAGACTTAGCTATTCATATAATATAAACTAAAGTGTGTATACACTAAGGTACACATGCTTTACTACTCAAATAGATAGGGCAAGTATGACCAGTTAAACAAGCATAGGCAAAACATAAAAAAAGACTGGGCTCATTTAAAGAAAGGCATTTCAAGATCCTTAAAGATCAATCTAGGCTTAATTTGTATACTTAGAACCACAAAGGGGAGTGTAACACTCCGTAAATTGGGGTTAGGTGTGAATATGTAAAAATCTAGTGTTAAGATAATATTATAACTATATGAATCCATTCTTGACGAATTCGGGTGGAAGATGGTCGTTTTGAAGTCAAACCAACAATTGAAGTTCTTAAGGGCTCTTATATTCGCTTAAGTTTTGGTAGGTGTGTCTTCTGGACGATTTTCATGAAAATGTGTTGCGAATTTGGAAACACTTCCTTGATAATAGATGTAGATCTTAGAAATATCTTCCCAATGGTAGGTCACTCAGCCCGAGCAAAGTTATGTACAAAAAGTTATGTCTATTTTACTGAAGGGCGCAAAAGTTGGAGATTTCGCCCAAAGTAAGCCCGGAAAGTACGGGTCCTCCTTTAAAGGACGGGAAATCCTTTTAGGACGTACTTCTTCCATTTCTGGCAGAAAATTGGGTTTAAAATGGGTATGGTCTTATTTTGTTCCAATTTTTTTCATCCTTCCAAACCCTAAGCACGAAAATCATCTCTCCAAGTCTTCAAATCAAAGGTAAGACACCACTTAACATTACTAATCTATTCTAACATCAAACCCATGATTCTTAACATGAATCTTGTGACCAAAACCTGAGGTTTGCAGCATAATTCTTCCCAAAGTGATTAAAGCTAGGGTTTGGGTGTTCTTTATTACAAAAGTGAATTGTTAAACTTTGTTTAACGTATTAAGGCATGTCTCTTTTAAAAATCATTTTTTGATTATAAAGATGATTTGTATGTCTCTCTTTTGAAAACATATTTTGAATGAAAATCACTTTTAAACCTATTGTTGGAAGTATAAATTTTATTCAAGATTCTTTAACAAATGAAAGGAAAAGTAATCTTTTCATATTTCTTGAACTCTAATTCATGTCTAAATAGTGATTAATGTGTGTCAGGGGACAAACCCATTTTAAACCCAGTTTGTAACAAACCCTAGTATTTTCTTTGTAGAATTTCCTCCGACCTGCCATATTAAATTGATGTTTCCAGCTAATATAGCCGTTGGATCGAGCCCAAATTTTAATTGAGTTGTCCCAACATATAGCTCTTAAATGTGAACGGCGAAGATTGGATTTCGAGGTCTGTAACCATGCGTTTCAAGCTATTAACAGTAGCTGCGAATTTGGTGAATATCTATAGTTTATTGGTCATACAAACCTCAATTAGATGTATAATGATTCTTTGAAGCATGGAGCTTACGTTTGGGATATTTTAACAGGATTTAAGGTATGTCTCTTTAAAAATAAAATCTTTTTTGAATATAAAGTTAATTTATATATCTCTTTTGCAAACTCCCTTGAAAGATTGATTCTTTACAAAAGCATGATTTGAATGATTTGATGAATTGGTTTATCACTCTTGAAATCTATTACATGTTTTGATTAATGGTTAATGTGCGTGAGGGGATAAGCTCATATTAAACCTTGGTTGTATTATCCTCTGTATACCTATAAGAAATCAGAATCGTTTTCTTCTATAAGAGATGATCAGGGATGATGGTTAATTGTTGGTATTGATGATTTTACAAAGGAACTATGACAAAGAAATCTTGTTTAAAGAAGTGGAAACGTTTTCAAGATTATCTATGAAATTATGGATTTTCGTAATGGCATAATAAACTTTAATGCTATTTTATGGTGTTACTACTTCGAGACAAATTGTGAATCGGCTTCTATGCTATGAACTTTGTCATTGTGTTTGGCCTAGCTACTCGGGAGGAAGGGTAGCCACTATGGATCCTAGTGTGGTAATTGCCTAGCCATTCGGGAGGAAGAGTGGCCACCCCTAGGGTTCGCTACCCGGAATGTGGTTTATGCCTAGCTATTCGGGAGGAAGGATAGCCACCGAGAATTACATGTTCCGTGTGGTGCGCCGTGTTTAGGGAACCTCACGGTCATCCCTTCGATGTGATTGATTCTTGGGCCTATATTGGCATGTGTGATATTTCTTATTCTCTCATAGGAATTAGTTGCTGACAATCGTGATCAATTTGAAAGGCATAATTGAAAGTTGTAACCCGACAAAAGGCTTTATAATCGGTTTTGATAATTCTTATTGAGATACACAAGCCGAATACCTATTTTTATATTGATTAATGGCTTTGTAAATTGTTTAACAAATGATATTAAGAATCATAAAATGGAATCATTTTTTATACTATCTTTTGAGCTGATTTCTTTATGTATTATTATATTTTATTTTTATATTACTTGTTGTCCCTGAGGCACTCACTGAGTACGAAAGTACTTAGGCATACCATTGTTGTTTTTGATGGTATGTTAGGTAACGGAGAAGAGTAGGTTCGTGATACTCTCGATGCTTAGGAGAACTTGATGCTACTGTTGATTTGGTGAGCCCACATCTTTATTCGTGGGACACTTCCTGTTTCATTTATTATTCTAGATTTTCGGGCTGTGTCCCGAATTTAGATGATTGTTGTGTCTCTTAGAAGCTCCATAGATAGTTGTCAGAATTGTGGGTGGATTGTCAAAGTCTCGTACGACTTATTGGGTGTTTGCCACGTTTATGACTGTTTACTTACATTAGACTTCCGCTGATCTTATTTCATAATTGTGATCCGATATATGCGATTCTTATAACTTTGTTTAATTTAATAAGGAAAGATTATTAAAAAGGAACTTGATGTTTAATTATTTTATAAGGTGCTTCCGGTGTTGTTTATACCATCGGATGCATGTTACGGCCAGGGTTGGGTTTTGGGCGTGACAGTTTGGTATCATAGCCTAGGTTTATACGTGTCCTAGGATGTGTTTGTGTCGCGGAGCGGTGTCAGTGGAGTCTTCTTCATACTGGTATGCCACTTGTATAGATGAATGACTACCAGGACATTTTAGGTGTTTCTCATTCTTCTTGATTCTAGATTGTGCTATAGATCGTGAACTTCCTTTAGGATCATCCCAGCATGTTCGTTACTGGTGCTTTATGAAAATGACTTTAACTCGTGTTGCAGATGCTACCCAAGTGAACAATGGTATTATGGAGTGCACATTGTTGTGATGTGTAATTTGATGGATGGTACAGAATCGCTGAAATTGTGTCGTAGGTGCTTGGTATAGATGGTCATTTTAGGTTTTGGTTGTTGATAAATTGGCGGTGCATAGAAACAAAAGTAGTCCTTGTTACAATGAAAACTCACAAAAATCTTGTTAGGGCCGAAAGGAATAATTAAGGTGTAATACGTTTCTAGTCTTGCGATTAGGATGAAGGAAAAAGCTCGAGGGTCTCTTGTAGTGAATTAAGAATTATCGTACATTGAGGTTATATTCTTATTGGGTCAAAAGATATGTCCTATTTTGATGTTTAGTGGGAAGAACTCTATCTTAGGCTTGAAACTCGAAAACAATCGCTTGTTGAATAATGATTTAAGAAGATGATGTAGTAGATTTAGGCTTTAATTTGTCATTTTCAGTTTTGGCATGAGGTAAGTTAAGCTTGAATCGTGTATCGACGAATTAGCCTCCTTTGTCGAGTATATTGTCTAGATTAATATATTGTGCGCCTCTAGTCAAAGCATATGCGTGTTGAACCTTTTGAGTATCTAACTCCTAGGAAAGTGAGATAAAGGTAGAGAACCCTTTATTCCACGTTGAGACTCGAGTGTTCTAGTCATTAGAATCCCCGAGGACTTCTATATTGTTCTTATTTGGGTGTATATGTGTTTTTATCTTTCCGGGTTCGTTTAGTACAAAGAAAGCTCTACTTCATGATTTGGCTCGTAGGGAGGTGGCTGGAGTCTCAGATGTTGTGGTCACAGGTATTCTTACTATATGTTCTTTTGAAGCGTATTCGCTGATCGATTCGAGTTTGACTCTTTCTTATATAACTCAGTATCTTACCCTTGATTTTTGTGTGGAAGTCGAACAATTGTTGACAGCGTTTTTCTATGAATACCCCGTGTCCTTGTTATCGATTCTATAATATATAGATTTGCGTCGTTGTAGTTAAGGGCCTTAAGATTACTTTTGATGTGTTTGAATTAGAAATGATGAACTTTGATGTGATTTTTGGGGATAGATTAGCTTTCCGAGCGTTATGAAACTCTGGATTGTCAATCAGAAATAGTTAGGCTTGAATTTTTGA
Source organism: Lycium ferocissimum (assembly GCF_029784015.1). Taxonomy (NCBI): domain Eukaryota; kingdom Viridiplantae; phylum Streptophyta; class Magnoliopsida; order Solanales; family Solanaceae; genus Lycium; species Lycium ferocissimum. The sequence goes on along the minus strand of NW_026727943.1, from coordinate 42,952 downwards.
GGACTCATTATAGAGTGAAAAAAATGATATTGCTAAAACCTCGGGGTAGACTTATGTCGTATCTTAACGCTTGTGGGATGAACTCGAAGGGGGCGTAGTTCTATCTAGTTGTTGTAGTGTCACTCAAGCCGTGTTACCTTCATTTATTCCCTACTGCAGATAGGTGTTGAACCTTTCGACTATGTATTCCCTGTGAAAATTTAGATTAGAGGTATGAATCCCTCGTCCATGTGTTTAGGCTTGAATGATGTATTCATTATATGGTTAGTTGTATGTTACCTCTGAGAATGATCCTCTTTACTAAAGAACTCTAGAAATTTTGAAGACTTGAGGTTTAGTGAAAATCTTAAGCCATGACTTTCATTCGGGGACGAATAATCTTAAGGGGGGATAATGTAACACTCCGTAAATTGGGGTTAGGAGTGAATATGTAACAATCTAGTGTTAAGATTATATTATATCTATATGAATCCATTCTTGATGAATTCTGGTGGAAGATGGTCGTTTTGAAGTCAAACCAACAATTGAAGTTCTTAAGGGCTCTTAAATTCGCCTAAGTTTTGGTAGGTCTATCTTCTGGGCGATTTTCATGAAAATGTGTTGCGAATTTGGAAACACTTCCTTGGTGAAAGTTGTAGATCTTTGAAATAGCTTTCCAATGGTAGGTCGCCTAGCCCACGCAAAGTTATGAACAAAGAGTTATGTCCATTTTACTGAAGGGCGCAAAAGCTGGAGATTTCGCCCAAAGTACGCCCAGAAAGTACGGAACGTCCTTTTAGGATGTACTTCTTCCGTTTCTGACAGAAAATTGGGTTTAAAATGGGTATGGTGTTATTTTGTTCCCATTTTTTTCATCCTTCCAAACCCTAAGGACGAAAATCATCCCTCCAAGTCTTCAAATCAAAGGTAAGAACACCCTTAACATTACTAATCTATTCTAACATCAAACCCATGATTCTTAACATGATTTTTGTGACCAAAACCTAGGGTTTGCCGCATAATTCTTCCCAAAGTGATTCAAGCAAGGGTTTGGGTATTCTTCATTACAAAAGTGAATTGTTAAACTTTGTTTAACGTATTAAGATATGTCTCTTTTAAAAATCATTTTTTGACTATAAATATGATTTGTATGTCTCTCTTTTGAAAACTTATTTTGAATGAAAATCACTTTTGAATCTATTGTTGAAAGTATAAATTTTATTCAAAATTCTTTAACGAATGAAAGGAAAAGTAATCTTTTCATGTTTCTTGAACTCTAATTCATGTCTAAATAGTGGTTAATGTGTGTGAGGGGACAAACTCACATTAAACCTAGTTTGTAACAAACCCTAGTATTTTGCTGTAGAATTTCCTCCGACCAGCCATATTAAATTGACGTTTCCCGCTAATATAGCCGTTGAATCGAGCCCAAATTTTAACTGAGTTGTCCCAACATATAGATAATAAATGTGAATGGTGAAGATCGGATTTCGAGGTCTGTAACCGTGCTTTTCAAGCTATGAACAATAGCTGCCAATTTGGTGAATATCTATAGTTTATTGGTCATACAAACCTCAATTAGATGTAGAATGATTCTTTGAAACATGGAGCTTACGTTTGGGATATTTTAACGGGTTTAAGGTATGTATCTTTAAAAATAAAATCCTTTTTGAATATAAAGGTAATTTATATGTCTCTTTTGCAAACTCCCTTGAAAGACTGATTCTTCATAAAAGCATGATTTGAATGATATGATGAATTGTTTTTTCACTCTTGAAATCTATTACATGTTTTGATTAATGGTTAATGTGCTTGAGGGGACAAGCCCACATTAAACCTTGATTGTATTATCCTCTCGTATATGTATATGAAATTATAATCGTTTTCTTCTATAAGAGATGATCGGTGATGATGGTTAATTGTTGGTATTGATGATTTTACAAAGGAACTATGACAAAGGAATCTTATTTAAAGAAGTGGAAAACGTTTTCAAGATTATCTATGAAATTATGGATTTTCGTAATGGCATAATAAACTTTAATGCTATTTGATGGTGTGACTACTTCGAGACAAATTGTGAATCGGCTTTGTCACGACCCAACCCCGTAGGCCGTGACTAGTGCCCGAGCTGGGCACCCATACGCACCTGTTAGCCATAATCAGCGTACAAACAGATTATACATATACAAAAGTCAGACATCAGATCATAGCTGGCATAACCAGATCTTATACATACAGAAAAGTAATTCGTCGCCCCAAAATTGTCGCAAACACATACATACATATCGTAGTCATAACTCTCAGCAGATAGTATCACACATAAGCCGGTAAGGCTATCAAAGTATAGGGGGACGTCCAAATCACAAATCACACGATACACGGCCCGAACGGTGATTACCCACAACCCACGCATATGTGTCTACGGACCTCTAAGAGTAATAACGAGAATCATATGACGGGACGGGCCCCGCCGTGCCATGAATAGTCATATACATATGCATCGGAAGAATACGTACCAAAACATAGGCTCCCAAAGAACAAGGGAGCGCTCCAAGATAGGCCGAGTGGAAATCCTGGCCGGCGGATCACCAAAATGAGTATCTGACTGCGGGCATGAAACGCAGCCCCCGAAGAAAGGGGGTCAGTACGGAATATGTACTGAGTATGCAAAGCAAGAAATACAGTAAACAGGATCATAATCAGAACCAGGAAGTACATAAAGTAAATGCAACTTTCAAAATACCAAAATGCTTACTTATTAAAACACAAACCATGCATGGGGGCTCAGGAAATATGGTCGCCCGCCCGTCATTGGCGCCATAACACATCATAACGCCATAACACACATAATGCCAAATATACACGGTACCCGGCCCTCTAGCGAGGGGCTCGGCGAACCGGAACACATCATACTCCGGAATATAACATAGTGCGCACGATAACATAATCGGCCCGGGACTCGGCGAAAGATGTAACAACCATATGCACGAGCAGAGTCGTGAGAAACTATATGCAGTTTAAAACATTTTCAAAAACTCCATAAAGTAGTCAAAACGAACTATCATTTTAAACCAAGAGAATAGTCAAATCAAGTTTCCCCCGAATGTCACTCGGAAACATATGAAATATAACTTTAGAAATCATGGATACGTTTCAACACCATATGAAGTAGCTTATAGAAATCAAGAACATAATCGTCATCACAGACTCGATAGGTAAGTAAGTAATCGATGCTCGAGGGTTAAGACGATAGTCATGCTAAATCCTTTCAAAAGTCGTTAGCACTACACAAAGGAAAGTCGCGGGACCCACGGACGAGCGTAACCCAATCCAAGCCCGCCTACAGAAGGTATAGTCATTATACGCTACAGAGCTTTCTACGAGCATATCGAGGCGATCCGGTTCTGTCTACGAAAGTTACGGCCCTTTTTCAACATAGAACCCTTTAGGAACAAAACTTTTTATACAACATTTGAAATCCAATCATACCAAAGACATAAGGACCATTATTCTATTACATTGCGAATGCCAACATTAAGAAGTGAATAAGAATCGTAGACATGCTCGGATCGCAAGAATAGAGTCACCCGAGGCTCGTAGCATAGCCTACTTACAACTAAGACATGCCAAAAGAAAGAAGGGTTAGGCTTTACATACCTGTTCAACCTCCTATTAGCTACGCGTATTCGTCCGAACTCATAAATCTACATTTAAAGGGATTCATGCTACGTTAGTCTCTTTATTTCACACTTGTTCCAAATTTCAAACCAAACCATTCTATATTCTGTCGAAAATCTAAAGCATCTCCCATGTTTATATGCCTAGCCCGAATTCTCAATTCAAGAACCAACAACATCAAAAACAATACCAATAGTATTAACATCATTTCCAATACCGACGTATGCCATAAAACAGCCCGCACACTATTTTCTAAATTTCTCAACCAACCAAATTTGCGATATAACTATTTAATAATTTTATTTCCGTAAAGGAGTCGAATTCATATGAACAACATCAATAACAACAGCCTTCACATTTTACAAGTTAAATACATTTATTTTCATCCAAAATTCTCTTCAAATCTCCTTCCATAATTCACAACACCAACAAACGAATTTATCAGGCTATTCCCTCCGTGCTAATCCGTTAAAATTCTAAATAAACTCGTTAACAATGAAAAGGAACCGTATTCATACCTTAAGCATGCAGCCCCCACGTTATCACTCTTCTCCTTGGTTGATTTTTAGCTCAAATTGAAGACAACGCAGCGTACAACACTTTTCTCTTCATGGGCTTCGGAATTCGGGGCTCGATTTTGGTCAAAATTGGTTTTTCTTCTCTCCAAGGCTCTTCTCTCTCTCTTTCCAGAATTTTCTGGTGTTCTTGGTCTGAAAAATGAGAGGAAAGGGCTGAAATTTCACTTAAATAGGCATGGGTCATGGGCCTAACCCGATTGGGCCCGGTTTGGGCCTAGCCCACTGATCTTTCCGCCTTAAAACGTCCATATCTCCTTATCCCGATGTCACCTGTGGGCCCACAACCTATGGTTGGAAATATAATTCAATTATCTACAACTTCTATCTTTGGTATTTTTCCAAATTCCAAACTTATAATACCGTTTCTGCCCCTCGAAGTCAGATCACCCGAAAACGTTACTTAAAAATATTTGTTTGGAGGACTTCCACTTTGATTTGGCTCAAGGGTCCTTCTTGAGTTATGTTTAACTTCACATATGTGATTCATATAAATTGTCGCATGTCCCAAAAAATCTCAATGTGTGGGCCCCACCTCGGACTTGCGAATAATCCGACGTACGAAAATACGAAATATAATATGTCAACGTGAGTTTAAATTATGAAGCAACAATATGATTGTCAATTTTTAAGCACGTTAATAAGGACCTTCCAATTGGTTGGAATACTAGAAGAAAATATTTTTTTCTTCAATTTTTCTTGGCATCCATTCGGCCAGCCCTTGGCCGAATATGCTTCCTTTTTTTTTTTTCCATGTTTCTTCATATTTCTAGAGTTAAAAAGATGATGATTTTGTCTTGCTCCTCATCTAATATATGCATACACAATTCATCCATGTGTACCATGGCCCACTTGGATGAATTAAACCAAACCATGTGTGGGAACCACACCACCTCACACGGCCAACATGGCTATTTCATGAAAAATTAATAACTTTTCATAATTCACTTTTAACCCCAAATTTTCCTTAATATTTCATGCCAATAAAATTGTAAGCAACTTATGCCTTAAAACAAAATCGAAGGTCAAAAATCTCAATCTCGTATCCCGGAATAGTCTTGTCCTTAACTTTTCATGGTTAACTCGGATTATCCCAATGTACAAAATACGGGATATAACATCCTCCCCCCCCCCCCTTTAGAACATTCGTCCTCGAATGTTAAACTGGTCTTACAGGGTCTTATAAGCACTTCGGGGGAGTCTCTTTCATAGTCACATACAATTCATTAATCAATCAACATAACCCATCCGGGAATTTAGATTACCAAGACATAGGAAATATGTAGGAATACGTATTCTTCATCTCTTCCCTGATATTGTTCCGCCATAACACCTTAACGGAAGCTATGTTTTTAGTGCGCAATCTTCTCACTGACGATCCAGCATGGATATAGGCTGTTCCCCGTAGGCTAATTCCTCTGTCACCTGGATGTCATCTATAGGACATACTCTGGAAGGGTCACCCTGTTGCATTTGCGAAGCATCGACACGTGAAAAACTGGATGCACTGCTCCCAAATCAGATGGTAGATCTAATTCATAGGCAACCTTGCCTACCTTACGGACGATCTGACAAATTCCAATATACCTTGGACTGAGCCTCCCTTTCTTGCCGACTCCCATAACACCCTTCCTGGGTGACACTTTCAAAAAATACTCAATCGCTAATTTGGAGCTCAAAGTGTCGACGTCGACTATCTGTATAAGACTTCTGTCGACTCTGAGCTGCTAATAACCGCTCCCGAATGAGTTTCACTTGTCAACTACTTGCTGAATCATATCTGGCCCAATTAACTTAGTTTCGCCAGCATCGAACCAGCCAATCGGTGACCTGCACCTTCTGCCATACAAAGCCTCATACGGCTATCTGGATGCGAGAATAGCAGCTATTATTATAGGCAAACTCCATAAGTGGCAGATGATCATCCCAGCTGTCTCTGAAATCAAGAACGCAGGCCCGCAACATATCCCTTAGCGTTTGGATAGTACGCTCGGTCTGTCCGTCAGTCTGAGGGTGACATACTGTATCGAGATTCACTTGCGGTTTAATGGTCAACGTCATTAGTCCTTACATCCTTGTCACCATTTACCTTTACATTCCGAGTGCTCACCCAACATGACTTTGTCGCTAGTGAGTATAATGGTTATGTCTCTTACTATTCCTCCTAGTTTCTTCCCAGGACTACTTCCATCGATCCCAAGTATGTATATACGGAATGGTTTACGCACCCCTTGCTATCCTTTCCAGCGCTACTACACTTACGGCAACTCATAATTCGAGTTCAAACTAAATCCTTGGACTCTTGCCGCAACTTTTCCTTTAGCTTTCTGCCATAACTGTTTCTTTAACCCTTATTCCTCAAATCCTACAGTACAACCCAAAAGTATCGGGCTACGGGAATTCTTACTCCTTACGATTCTCTCATGACACAAGTATACGTGTCTTCGATTTCCTTGTATTGGCGGTCGTTTCGAACTCTGGCTCCAAGCTAATGAATTTCCCCTTCTGGGGCATGAGAACGCCATGATCTCTTTCAAGTCCCATATGTTCTTCCCCCCTTTATTAAGGAGGTCCTAATACACCAATAATTTTCAGATATCCACCGTCTTTGGCACTTATCTTTCGAGAGCTCGAAATCTCTTAGCATCGTTGCATGGCCTAATCATTCTTTCCTTTACTTCTCATTCCTCTTTTGTTCCATACTACCACACTCTATCCCTCTCATACACCTACCCTCAAATTTTTATCCAAATAGTGTTGTGCTTTGCCCGTCGTCTCTCTTGGAGGCTTTACTTCCTCACGTTTCTTACTTTTTTCGCTTTTTCCGACATTTTGGTCACTTTACCTACCATCTACTCACTTCCTTTCTTTTCCAAATATCATTATCTTAGAACTTTCCGAGCTAACCCGTAGTGAAAACGGCATCAGCTTGCCTTATAACATTTGTGCCATTTTATTTTCTTTCACTTGAACTTCATTACCCTGTCCGATTAATGCCTTCCAATATGTCACAACGTCGATTGCTGGAATTCAATATAGCCATGTACGGGATATCATATACACATGTATACATAATTTCTACCATCTTGTTAACAACATATCTCCAAACACTATTCAACTTACCCTGCTTATAAAGCTGTAATGCACCTTCTTTCTTTTTCACTGGTTCAGTCTGCCTCGTCCTATGTAATCTCTTAAGGTTTCTACCCACTCCGTATACTCTGATTTCTCGTAGGCTATCTTAGCTTCCCGTTGGTCTCTCCTGTGTCCGACTCTACAGGACTTTTAGTACTCTTCCAAGGGGGTCACCCATCCTGAAATTTTTCCCACTCCAGCACGCTTAAACTGATGAAATGCGACGCTCTAATGCTAGTATGATCGCGTCCACCTCACCGCATGACCTTCATCACCTAATCTGGAGTAAATTGAAGTCTTAATAGATTTTAAAACGTTCCCATAACACATCTCCCTCCGAATTAGAAAGGGTCTCTTACTCCAATCAATAATTGTTTAATACTCGTAGTCATCCCAAATTCTCAGTTAGGTGGCACTTATATTCCAACGATAAGTGTCCAAAGTTCTCTTGAAATAGTATCTTTCCGGGCTGTGTCACGAATTTAGATGATTGTTGTGTCTCTTAGAAGCTCCATAGATAGTTGTCAGAATTGTGGGTGGATTGTCAAAGTCTCGTACGACTTAATGGGTGTTTGCCACGTTTATGACTGTTTACTTACATTAGACTTCCGCTGATCTTATTTTATAATTGTGATCCTGATATATGCAGTTACTTATAACTTTGTTTAAATTAATAAGGAAAGATTGTTAAAAAGGAACTTGATGTTTAATTATTTTATAAGGTGCTTCCGGTGTTGTTTATACCATCGGATGCATGTTACGACCAGGGTTGGGTTTTGGGGCGTGACAAGTTTGGTATCAGAGCCTAGGTTTATACGTGTCCTAGGATGTGTTTGTGTCTGTGGAGCTGTGTCTAGTGGAGTCTTCTTCGTATGGATCGTCCACTTCGTATGGATGAATGACTACCAGGACATTTTAGGTGTTTCTCATTCTTCTTGATTCTAGATTGTGCTATAGATCGTGAACTTCCTTTAGGATCATCCTAGCATGTTCGTTACTCGTGCTTTATGGAAATGACTTTAACTCGTGTTGCAGATGCTACCCAAGTGAACAATGGTATTATGGAGTGCACATTGTTGTGATGTGTAATTTGATGGATGGTACAGAATCGCTGAAATTGTGTCGTAGGTGCTTGGTATATATGGTCATTTTAGGGTTTGGTTGTTGATAAATTGAGGCAGGCATAGAAACAAAAGTAGTCCTTGTTACAATGAAAACTCTGCCAAAATCTTGTTAGGCTGAAAGGAATAATTAAGGTGTAATACGTTTCAAGTGCTGGCAGTTAGGATGAAGGGAAAAACTGAGGGTCTCTTGCAGTGAATTAAGAATTATCGTACATTGAGGTTATATTCTTATTGGGTCAAAAGATATGTCCTATTTTGATGTTTAGTGGGAAGAACTCTATCTGAGGCTTGAAACTCGAAAACAATCGCTTGTTGAATAATGATTTAAGAAGATGATGTAGTTGATTTAGGCTTTAATTTGTCATTTTCAGTTTTGGCATGAGGTAAGTTAAGCTTGAATCGTGTATTGACGAATTAGCCTCCTTGTCGGAGTATATTGTCTAGATTAATATATTGTGCGCCTCCTAGTCAAAGCATATGCGTGTTGAACCTTTTGAGTATCTAACTCTTGGGAAAGTGAGATGAAGGTAGAGAACCCTTTATTCATGTTGAGACTTGAGTGTTCTAGTCGTTCGAATCCCCGTGAGGACTATATTGTTCTTATTTAGGTGTATATGTGTTTTTATCTTTCCGGGTTCGTTTAGTACAAAGAAAGCTCTACTTCATGATTTGGCTCGTAGGGAGGTGCTGGAGTCTCAGATGTTGTGGTCACAGGTATTCTTACTATATGTTCTTTTGAAGCGTATTCGCTGATCGATTCGAGTTTGACTCTTTCTTATATAACTCGGTATCTTACCCTTGATTTTTGTGTGGAAGTCGAACAATTGTTGACACCATTTTTCTATGAATACCCCCTGCGTCCTTGTTATCGATTCTATAATGTATAGAGACTGCGTCGTTGTAGTTAAGGGTCGTGAGATTACTTTTGATGTGTTTGAATTAGAAATGATGAACTTTGATGTGATTTTTGGGGATAGATTAGCTTTTCAAGCGTTATGAAACTCTGGATTGTCAATCAGAAATAGTTAGGCTTGAATTTACTGAGGGACTCATTATAGAGTGAAAAAGTGATATTGCTAAAACCTCGGGGTAGACTTATGTCGTATCTTAATGCTTGTGGGATGAACTCGAAGGGGGCGTAGTTCTATCTAGTTGTTGTAGTGTCACTCAAGCCGTGTTACCTTCATTTATTCCCTACTGCAGATAGGTGTTGAACCTTTCGACTATATATTCCCTGTGAAAATTTAGATTAGATGTTACATCCGGCATTTTTGCGTATTCGAAAGTTTGGAAGTAACCTTGACTTACAAGGAATAAGGTTATGTTTGGAATTTTTTTTAATATGTGTACGCCGGTTATGGAAACTTGAATGCGGAAACAATGGAAAAGGCGTAAGGGCAAATTTGAAATTTTGGAAATTTGTTTCGGGAAGTACAAAACAAGAATTATAAGGAATTGGGCTCAAAGAAAAACAAGAGAAAGTAAGGCCCAAGAGAAGGGGTGGCCGGCCAACCTACAAGGCCAAGCCCAAAATTGATTATTCTTCCATGTGCTAAATTATATTAAGAGAGTCCTTATCATCAAGAAGTTTCAAGAAATCAAAAGAAAAATCAAGGAGAAAGAGAGAAGGCCTTTCTACCAAGGAGAAAGAGAGAAAAGAGAAATTTTCAAGCCTTCAATCCTAGTTCAAAAATTGTAATTTTCATATATTCTTAGTGAGCTCAAGGTGCTCTACAAGTTGATATAATTTTCAAGTCAAGGGGTGCTTGTTTTGGCAAGAAGAAGCTATTGGAAAAGGTAAGAATTTCATGTTTTCTTTTCATGTTATGGAAGGTTTATGGATGTTAGAATAAGTGGAATGGTATGGAAATCATGGAATTGTGTTTGTGAGTGTGTTAGCCGTGCATGTGTGTGTGGGTGTGTTGTAGCCGTGGAACATAGTAGTTGTATGAAGGAAAATTGTTAAAATTGTTAGTATGTTGATTATGTTGTTATGGTCTTATGAAATAAATGAGAAGTATGAAGAGTTTGTGTGTTGTGAGTGTGGTGTGGAGGCCGTGTGTGTGTGTGTGTGCGTATATCTAGCCGTGCATGTGCATGGTCGTGTATGGAGCCATGTGTGTAGTGTTGTATAAATGAAATGAGTTGAATTTTATGTTACATTCTAGTTGTAGTTTGGTAGAATTTATATTGGAGATGGAAGTTGAATAAATTGGGTTGAAGATGGAAACATGTATGTTGGCCGTGAGCTATGAAAAGGTTGGAATAAAAATGAATTGTCTTGTTTGATAAGTTAGTTGTGTTGTGATGACTTTTATAACATGAATAAAGGTTTAATGGGTGGAGTTAGTATTGATTTGAAAGTATGAAGTCGAAATGAGAATTATGGCATTACGTTGGAAAGTAAGCATATTGTGTTGGTTGTTATTGTTGTTGCAGTACCGTTGTTGGCTTGTTGTTGGTTAGTTTGAGCCGAGTTGAATCTCGGGGCGTCACATTTATAGGGGAGGTGCTGCCGAAATTTCGGTGGCCAAGTACTAACCAAAGTTGAAATGTTAACTTGCATGAATAGTAACTGGTAAAGATGACCATTTGCGCTTTTGGACGAAACGGGATTGAGACTTAAGGAGCGTAAGGCACAACCAAGGTATGTAAAGCCTTCCCTATCTTTCTTTGGCATGTTCGAATGTAACAGGCTTGAAAGCGAGCCTTGATTGCACTTCGCGACTCACAATCCAAGATTGAAAATAGCTTGAGATCATTCGCAAGGTTGAATTATTCCTTTACCTTCTCCGGCGAATTTTTAAACAAACTATATGTATGTAACTTCCATAAACGGAGTTGGAACACCTTATAATGATTATGGGACGACTCCCTAGGATTATTATCTATTATTTATGTATATCATCGTGATCGGGTCCGAGGTGGGCCCACAAAACCCTGATACTCCCTGTATGGCTCAAATCGATTTATTTCTGTTCGTTCTTCATGGGTACTTTTTAATTATGTTTCCGTCTGCTAACTAATACGTATTATGATTATCTTTTGAATCTTGATATCAGTCTGACATCTGGGACGATTCTGGATACTCTGCTCTGACATAATCTGACTACTTTGATCTGACCTACCTTCTGAACTATTTCGATTTCATTAAGTCCGTATGTCCGTCCGTATGTATATGGTTTCTCATGGATCCGTTCGTGGATGTCTCAATGCTTCCTTCACCGCGCCCGGCCAGGTTCTCCGGATTCGTGCACTTCCACCGCATTATTCACCGCGTCCCTCGGATGTGCGGGCGGGATCCGTCCGTATCCGATTATGATATGATTATGTGATATTATGGGGATGGCGGCCGGATGGCATTTGATGGATTCGTCCGTCCACCGCGTCCCGTACTACGAGGGCCGGGTTCTGTTACCGCGTCCCTTATTAAAGGGCCGGGATCTGTCTGTATTTGATTATGGAATATGTATGTCTGTATATGCTTCTGACTCTGCATGCATGATCTGAAATTCTGATTCGGACTCTGATTCTGTCTGCCATACATTTGAGATCTGGTTCTGTCTGAGAGTCTGTCTGTCACACTTCTGTATTTCTGATCTGTATTGTGCCTCCGTCAGCCACATTTAAATCCCCGACATATTATGATTCTATCCGCACGCTCCGTAAGTCCGACTCGCTACGAATCCATTCGTCCGTCATGACTTATGTATTCGACTCTGATTATGACTATGTATATTATGTTTCCGCTTTGCATACTCGGTACATTTCCGTATTGACCCCCTGTTCTTCGGGGGCTGTGTTACATGCCCATAGGTACGAACGCACCGCGTGATACGCCACCGGTCTAGGACTTTTATCGTTGTTTTGAGACTCCCTTTGATCCGGAGCTGATACTTTTGGTATATATCTTCTGTTGTTCATATGTTCTGTATGTATGACTATTTGGGTACGGCGGGGCCCTGTCCCGTCTTCTGATTCTGTTCTGTATGTTAGAGGCCTGTAGACTTGTCTGTGGGTTTGTGGGTTGTCACTGGTCAGGTACGTATGCTCGAGTTTGCGACTCTGTCTGCTATGATAGCCCTAACGGCTTCGTATTGGTTTCAGTTCATGTATATATGCATATGTATGTTTGTGCGAAGTATCGTATATCTGTATGAATTTATGTATGTTTAAATAGAATTAGCCGGTTGGTACGCCTAGTCTGATAGGTAGGTACGTGCGGGTGTCAGTTAGGACACGGATCCACGGCCAACGCGGGCCAGGTCGTGACAAAAGTGGTATCGGAGCGGTCGGTTCTCGGAATGTCTGCAGGCCGTGTCTAGTAGAGTCTTGTTTATCGGTGTGTTGGGCCCCACATCTATAAACAGGAAGCTATAGGACATCTAGGATATTATGTTACCCTTTCTTTGACTCTTAGATCGTGCGTTAGAGCTGTATTGTTAAGATGGTTCCTCGCAACGAATTGCTGTGTCTACAGCAAGGCTCCGAAAAGAGCATCAGCGTCAGCATTTTGGGAAATTATTTTTGACCCTCTCCTTGCGTGTGTGTAGGTTGATAAAGATGAAGAGGGTGGTTTCGACGAGGGGACGGGGGTGCCCCAAGGCCCCCAGATGTCACGGGGGCCGAGTAGGCAAAGCCCCGCTATTCGATTGAGACGGATCCTTCTGAGGATCCCACGGAGGATAGTTACGATACGGATCCGTCGGAGGACCCACCACGATTCCTCCGAGTCTCCGATTTCACAGAGCAAGAGGATTCCGTGGAGGATGACACGACACGCATATCTCGGAGGATCCGCGATGACCCCTCCGAGCTTCTTACCTCCACGGAGGAGGATAGTTATGAGGACAGTCCGTCGGAGCCTTCTTGGGACGACGGAGGAGAGGATTTCCGGGTACGCCGATTATTTCGAGAGTGAGCACCATGTCGGCCGCCACCTCGGAGAGTGCTACGGATTTCTCTTTGATCCGGTCACCAAAGGGAGCCGGATTTGTCCGATCATCCATACCCTCCGATTCGTACGCGAGCGATAGCGGAGGCCGGGTAGGTAGGGAGCGGACGGACGAGGATGATGGTGGACACACTTCTCACGATAGCTCCCTGTGTCGGACTCGGAATTTATTATTTTATAAGTATATGAGCTTCCTGAATTTCCTATGTATGTATGATTTCCGTAAAATATTATCCTATGATGATAGTGCGCGACCGAAATGTCCCGCCTCGTGTATCAATCTAGAAACCCGGATGGAAGATAATTATGAGTGTAAGTGGAAATAGATATTGAGGAATCTGAAGGGCAATATGGTAATTGTGTAGTTTGATCCGGGACCCGCTACGAAAATTCTCGAAAAATCTATTAAGGTGCTAAATGGCCCTAAAGTACGTGGCAAAGATCGTGTGAGGCAATTGACGCAGTGATATTACCGATAATGCATCAGAATGTATGGAAGTTTTGAAGTTAAGCGAGAAATTTGAGACGTAGATCTGGGATGGGTGACCGGGAAGTACGTCAAGAATTTTTTCACAAATATGGATATGGAGACTAAATGAGAAATTGGGGTAACTTAAGGAATTTGAGTATGTGGAATAATTAGAGGTCCTAAAAGGTTACACCGATTAAGTTACGTACGAGATCGGAGAAGAATGAAGAGCAAAAGACGGCTTCCGAAAACCGTAGCAAATTTGAATGGCGACCGGAAATGTTGGTAAGTAGGATGACGAGGAAATTCTCTCGTAAGTCTCTCGAAGTATAGTAAAGGTAGTTCGACTGATCGCGATTCGTATGCCATATTTCGTGCCCCTCGTTTTCGGTGAAGCCCGTTTACTACACCCCCGTGCTTCCGAATCTCATTACGTTTCGTTTAATATACCGTATATCCGACTCCACCGCATCCGTCCGACACCCCATGCGCCCGACCCCGATTACAAATCTATTTGATACATCTCCGTCGCATATCCGACTCCGATACGAAACGGTCCGATATACTTCCCCGTGTGTCCGGTTTCGATCATGAATCGTTCTCGCAGCGACGTATCATTACGATTCTCCCGTCTACGCTTCGTACTTCTGATTCCGGATACGACTTCATCTGACATACCTCTGATCTTCCAGCTCTGACAAATATTCTGTTCACCCTATATCCGATTTAAAATCGTATGGACCGCTAGACTAATAAGGACCCCGAACCGCCCTAATGCGGTGATATCGAAGAATGACAAGGAGTTGGAAAATGAAGATCCTTACAAGTACTCCGACCAAGTGCAGTATGTATTGTTAGAGGACCTGAAGACCTTTCATTTTTGATCTTACCACAGAAAATGATTTAACATTCGAGGACGAATGTTTTAAAGCGGGGGATGATGTTACATCCGGCATTTTTGCGTATTCGAAAGTTTGGAAGTAACCTTGACTTACAAGGAATAAGGTTATGTTTGGAATTTTTTTTAATATGTGTACGCCGGTTATGGAAACTTGAATGCGGAAACAATGGAAAAGGCGTAAGGGCAAATTTGGAATTTTGGAAATTTGTTTCGGGAAGTACAAAACAAGAATTATAAGGAATTGGGCTCAAAGAAAAACAAGAGAAAGTAAGGCCCAAGAGAAGGGGTGGCCGGCCAACCTACAAGGCCAAGCCCAAAATTCATTATTCTTCCATGTGCTAAATTATATTAAGAGAGTCCTTATCATCAAGAAGGTTCAAGAAATCAAAAGAAAAATCAAGGAGAAAAAGAGAAGGGCCTTTCGGCCGAAGGAGAAAGAGAGAAAAGAGAAATTTTCAAGCCTTCAATCCTAGTTCAAAAATTGTAATTTTATATATTCTTAGTGAGCTCAAGGTGCTCTACAAGTTGATATAATTTTCAAGTCAATGGGTGCTTGTTTTGGCAAGAAGAAGCTATTGGAAAAGGTAAGAATTTCATGTTTTCTTTCATGTTATGGAAGGTTTATGGATGTTAGAATAAGTGGAATGGTATGGAAATCATGGAATTGTGTTTGTGAGTGTGTTAGCCGTGCATGTGTGTGGGTGTGTTGTAGCCGTGGAACATAGTAGTTGTATGAAGGAAAATTGTTAAAATTGTTAGTATGTTGATTATGTTGTTATGGTCTTATGAAATAAATGAGAAGTATGAAGAGTTTGTGTGTTGTGAGTGTGGTGTGGAGGCCGTGTGTGTGTGTGCGTATATGTCTAGCCGTGCATGTGCATGGTCGTGTATGGAGCCGTGTGTGTAGTGTTGTATAAATGAAATGAGTTCAATTTTATGTTACATTCTAGTTGTAGTTTGGTAGAATTTATATTGGAGATGGAAGTTGAATAAATTGGGTTGAAGATGGAAACATGTATGTTGGCCGTGAGCTATGAAAAGGTTGGAATAAAAATGAATTGTCTTGTTTGATAAGTTAGTTGTGTTGTGATGATTTTTATAACATGAATAAAGGTTTAATGGGTGGAGTTAGTATTGATTTGGAAAGTATGAAGTCGAAATGAGAATTATGGCATTACGTTGGAAAGTAAGCATATTGTGTTGGTTGTTATTGTTGTTGGTACTGTTGTTGGCTTGTTGTTGGTTAGTTTGAGCCGAGTTGAATCTCGGGGGTGTCACATTTATAGGGGAGGTGCTGCCGGAATTTCGGTGGCCAAGTACTAACCAAAGTTGAAATGTTAACTTGCATGAATAGTAACGGTAAAGATGACCATTTGCAGCTTTTGGACGAAACGGGAATTGAGACTTAAGGAGCGTAAGGGCACAACCAAGGTATGTAAAGCCTTCCCTATCTTTCTTTGGCATGTTCTGAATGTAACAGGCTTGGAAGCGAGCCTTGATTGCACTTCTGCGACTCACAATCCAAGATTGAAAATAGCTTGAGATCATTCAGTAAGGTTGAATTATTCCTTTACCTTCTGTCGACGAAACAAACTATATGTATATGTAACTTCCATAAACGGTAGTTGGAACACCTTATAATGATTATTGGACGACTCCCTAGGATTATTATCTATTATTTATGTATATCATCGTGATCGGGTCCGAGGTGGCCCACAAAACCCGATACTCCCGTATGGCTCAAATCGATTTATTTTAGATTCGTTTTTATGCGGGTACTTTTTAATTATGTTTCCGCTAACTAATACGTATTATGATTATCTTCGAATCTTGATATCACCACATATCCGGGGACGATTCGGATACTCGCTTTCCGACATAATCGACTACTTTGATCCGACCTACCTCCGAACTATTTCGGTTCATTAAGTCTTTATGTCGGTCTGTATGTATATGGTTTCTCATGGATCCGTTCGTGGATGTCTCAATGCTTCCTTCATCGCGCCCGGCCAGTTCTCGTGATTCGTGCACTTCCACCGCATTATTCACCGCGTCCACGGATGTGCGGGCCGGGATCTGTCTCGTACTGATTATGACCGATTATGTGATATTATCGGGATGGCGGCCGGGATGGCATTTGATCCGATTCTCGTACGTCCACCGCGTCCCGTACTACGAGCGGGCTGCGTTACCGCGTCCCTTATTAAAGGGCCGGGATCTGTCTGTATTTGATTATGGAATATGTATGTCTGTATATGCTTCGACTGCATGCATGATGTCGAAACTCGATTCGGACCGATTCCGTCCTTCCGCCATACATTTGAGATCTGGTTCTGTTACACCTCGCGTTTTTGCACATTTGAATATTCCGAGTTAATGGCGGGAAGTTAAGGACGAGGTTATATTTTCCGATTTTGTTTGAACACGCAAGTCGTTTATAATATGTTGGAGAATTAAGGGTAAATTTGGCGTAAGGAGAAATTGGAGACAAAAGTTGGAAAAATATTTCATGAAATAGCCAAGAATGGCCATGAGGTCATGTGGGCCCCGCTCATATGGTTGGCCAATATTTTCATGCCAAGAGATGACACATGTGCATATGACATATTTATGGGACACATACATGTATATAGACAAAAGATGACAAAGAGGGACAAATAATTCATCTTTTATAAATTAAAAAGAAAAGTCTAGAGAATTTGAGAGAATTGAAGAAAAATTGGAGGGAAATTAAGTGGCACATGACCGGCCATGTGCCACCTTTCTATATATATATGTGTGAGTCATGGAAGAATAAGGCAACTCATCATTTTGAGCTCTAGAAAATTCAAGAAAAGTTGAAGAAAGAAAGAGAGAAAGGGACGGCCAAGGGCCGGCCAAAATGCCCCTTGATTTTGGTCTTGGAAAAATATTTTCTTCTTGTTTCTCTACTAATTGGAAGGCCCTCGTCGACGTGGAGTGATTGTTGAAGCAAGAAAAACACTCCTCCTTGCAAACTATATTCTAGCCGAATGGCAAAGATGAAGGAAAAGGTGAGGTTCTATCCTCTTTTGCATGTTTTATAGATGTTTTGGACATGTTGTAACGTACGGAAATGGATGGGAATCATGAAAATATGCATGTTGTTGTCGAGCCATGTGAAGTGTGTGGTGGCCGTGTATGCCATGTTGTGTAGAGGAAATGAATTAATTGTCTTTAGTATGTTTGTGTGTTGATGTAGTGTGGGAAAAAGAATGAAATTCATGAAGTCATACATGTTGATGTTGTAGCCGTGTGTGGGCTGTTTTGGAGGAGAGGATGAACTAATTTTATGTAACATTTGGTTGTTGTTTGTTGTGGATTATGTGATGAAAATAAAGGTTTAATAACTCAAGTTGAAGTTGTAGTTGCTTGCGGGCTGAATTAGAACTTAATGTGATTTTAATATGCTTTCTTGAATTTATGGAAACAATGTTGTTAAGGAGTGGATTATTAGTATCGTCGATGAATTTTGAAGAAAGAAATGTATTATTGTTGTCTCTATGGAAATTGATGGTTTCGGGTTCAATGGGGTAATGGATGGGTTACTTGGAATGATGTATGGATTGTTTGGAATGCTTCTAAATCGTATTTGAATGGCTTCGGAATAATATTTGAACGAACGATCAATAATGTGAGTTTGAATGTACGTAGTTCATTTGAAGGCGAATGAAATATTATTGAATTAAATTGAATATGTTTGGAGATGCTATTGTTAGTTTTTATTGTTGATATTGTGGCCGAGTTTCATTCTCGGTTGTTGTTGTTGAATTGGGCCGAGCCATATTCTCGGGACGATGTATTTACGGGGAAATCTTTGCCGAAATTTAGCAGACAAAGTGTTGCTTTAAAGAATCAACTTATAAATGCCCCTAACTAAGGTTTGGTAAATGTGACCAAATTGTAGATTCTGGCGGATTTGGGACTTGAGTTTGGAGTTGCAAATGAAGCAGAAAAGGTATGTAAGGCCTTCACTTTCTTCCTATGGCATGTCTTAGATGTAATAGGCTTGAATACGTGTCTCGGGGGTTATTCTGAACCTAGACATCTGAGATTGAAATTAGTCACTATTCATTCAGTAGAATTGAATTAAAAGTCCATGAATAGTTGAAAGGATTGTCTAAACACTAGAACTTGCCTAAATAAGATCCGACTACCTTAAAGTCCTCACGAGTGATGTCATAAAGTGTAACGTACGTAAATTGTGTACGCCGCCTCATCAGACCGAGGTGGGCCCATCGTTCCTAGACTTTCTTTATTGTTCCGTTTTAAAACGACAAGTGTTGTAACCATTCTAATGAGAGTAATTCGATAATAACAAGGTAACGGTGATGTTAAGAAAGAGAATGTGTCTATGATGAGTATGACAAGAATGATTCTACGACGAAGAGTTTCAAGTTAAGAAGTCAATATGAGTACGAAAGTACCAAATTAGGTCTTGATCTTCAATTCCATACCTTGGTTATGATCTTATATTCTAAAGTGTATAGATAAATGTCTTGTAAGGGTTGTAATCTTATTCTATGATTCTCTTAATGTCATTCTTCCTTGATAGTCTCGCCTTATAAGATTGGTTCCTTCAAGGTGAGACAGAGCGACCCTGATTATTCCATAATGTAATCGGAGGTTACCGACCTTACGTCACTCCGATAAAGTTGTAGTTTTCACTTGGGCTCTCATGCATGCTTTATAAAGTATGTTTTTTATATATAGCACCGTGCCTACATGGCCGGGGGCAGCACACACCACCGCAAAGGCGAGATTACACCCGGACGCGGAGGCCCGGACGCGGGCTCATTACACCGTTCCTATATGGACGGGCGATTTACACACCGATCCTACGAGGTCGGGCAAACTTATTTCGTATATTTACTTGTTTTTTTTTAAAAGGCTAGCATGCATGGCATCCGCCCTAAGGGCACACAAGTCGATTACTTCGTGATTCCATAGTCGGACTCGAGAAAGTGTTACACCGCACCTATATGGTCGGGCGACCTATACACCGCACCTATATGGGCGGGCAGTTATACACCGCACCTACTCGGTCGGGCAGTTACTTGCAGAGTCTATGTAGTACTCCAAAAGGTAAAGTCAGCTTGTAAAATATCTATCATGGTAGACAGACAGAGATACAGGTTCAGGCAGAGATACAGGTCATGGCACTCTCCTATGTGGTGATTTATGTTTTCTATTAAGATTTCATGATATTACTCATGCCTTACATACTCAGTACATTGCTCGTACTGACGCCCCCTTCTTGTGGGCGCTGCGTTTTATGCCGCGTGTACACTCGGGACGAGTAGAAGCCAAAGTAGAAGATGTCCCGGCCGATGTTGGCGGTGCTCCAATTGCCCCCGAGAGTTGCCGAGTCGGCGTACACGTGCTATGATTCTGGATTACGGTTAGAGACTTTGCGAGACGAGTCGTGGGTCCGAGTGTCGGCTTTAAAAAGGGTTCCACCGATTCATCGCATTTTCGCCTACGTTGTGTCATAAAGCCTTTATATTTACAGACTGTGTTGATTTTGAGGAACGACGAAAGGATTTTGAAAAAAAAATTTACTACGTGTTTTACTATATTTTGATTTAAGAGTCCAAAGGGAATAAGTGTGTAATAGGAGTCCGCGGGTTCGCTCGGCTCCGAACGTGGGGTCGGGTGCCCATCACACCCTAGTAGATTGGGGTGTGACAAAGTGGTATCGCAGCAGGTCGGTCCAAGGGTTGTCTCGCAAAGTCGTGTCCGGTAGAGTCCTGTTTATGGGTGTGAAGCCGGCCACATTTATAAACAGGAGGTACGCGGGGCATTTAGGAATTGTTGACCTTCTTTCTGTCCTATGATCGTGCGATAGAGCCAAGTTCTAGGAAGATGGAATCCCCTATGCAGGCTTTACCTACGACGAAAGAGAATGAGAGGCGATATGGAAAGTTACAGAGACAAGTATTGATGTTCTGTTTTGTTACCCGAAGCTGGAGGCCCGGTGTGGCTGAGAAGCGTCGTACACATATGTAAGCCTGCAAGGTATTGCAAATATTTGCTGTGTACAGGTATGAATAGTGAGGATGATAAAGGAGGCCCTACCAGAATGGGCATGTCTAAGAGAGAAAAGTGCGAAAGGGAATACGATAAACGACGACAAGAAGCGAGATGCGTCGTTTCAAGAAAGGTTATGGATTTGGCACGACGATAAAGGTGCGATCACTACCCTCGCAGACACGGAGGCCCAAGATAAGGAGTAGTCATACGTACAGGTGGAAGGTGAATGTTCGGAACTGAAAGGGGCAAAATAGTAATTACACAAGAAAGAACGTAGTACAAAAATGTTCCGGGATCTGTAAAGCTTTGATTCACTCCAGAACATGTAATAAAGGTTATGTGAGAAAGCGGACGTGGAAAATATCAGTATTAAGGCACCGAACCCCACCAAAGTTTCGAAGTTAAGCGTGCTCAGGTGGGAGCAATTCTAGGATGGGTGACCCCCTGGGAAGTTTACAAGAAATTCAACATCTTCAGACATAAGGTACCAATGAGAAGTTGGGTTAGCCTAAGGGGAAATTAGAGCATATGGGATGGTTGAAGACCGTAAGAAGATGCGTAGGACGCGGTAAACTTGCTTGGTAAAGAGACAGGAAGTGCATCACAGCCCTAGGAATTAGGGTAGGCTTGAACAGCGTTTGGACGTAATTCGTGGGCCAGTTAATAGAAATTATATACATGTATATATGAAGGTGCAGGATATCCCAAATATGATTGTATTGGTGGATATGTGAATCCCGGCAACCGAAGTTATGGTACAAAAGGCATTAATCGAGTAAGGGTATCGAAGTTCGAGTGACAGCAAGAGTAAATGTTACAAGTGTTACAAAGTAGGCTATTATTATCCTACTGTAGATTAAGATTGGAAATGAAGATATGAGACGAGGTATAAATGGATAATGGAATAGGTACACCCGAAAGGGAGAAGCGGGTGAGCAAAATGTAAGGATAAGATAAAGGAAGTTGATACGGTAATATGTTTGATATGGATGCTTAGATTGCAAATGAGACCCCTTCATGGAAACAAGTCGCTGAGATCGGGAAACCGATAATGAGTGGATAGAAGTCTGGATAATGTATAAGGTAAAATGAGAAGTTCGCACAAACTTTGAGTAGTGCGACGCCAGAAAATGGACGTATATAAAGAGAACAGTACTGGATAATTTAAGAACTAATGTGAAGGACGGAAAATAACTTTGAAAAGGGAGCTCCCCCGAGGTGCTTATGCGACCCTGTAAGGCTAGTTGAACATTCGAGGACGAATGTTCTAAAAGGGGGGAAGGATGTTACACCTCGCGTTTTTGCACATTTGAATATTCCGAGTTAATGGCGGGAAGTTAAGGACGAGGTTATATTTTCCGATTTTGTTTGAACACGCAAGTCGTTTATAATATGTTGGAGAATTAAGGGTAAATTTGGCGTAAGGAGAAATTGGAGACAAAAAGTTGGAAAAATATTTCATGAAATAGCCAAGAATGGCCATGAGGTCATGTGGGCCCCGCTCATATGGTTGGCCAATATTTTCATGCCAAGAGATGACACATGTGCATATGACATATTTATGGGACACATACATGTATATAGACAAAAGATGACAAAGAGGGACAAATAATTCATCTTTTATAAATTAAAAGAAAAGTCTAGAGAATTTGAGAGAATTGAAGAAAAATTGGAGGGAAATTAAGTGGCACATGACCGGCCATGTGCCACCTTTCTATATATATATATATGTGTGAGTCATGGAAGAATAAGGCAACTCATCATTTTGAGCTCTAGAAAATTCAAGAAAAGTTGAAGAAAGAAAGAGAGAAAGGGACGGAAGGGGAGGCCAAAAACGCCCCTTGATTTTGGTCTTGGAAAAATATTTTCTTCTTGTTTCTCTACTAATTGGAAGGCCCTCGTCGACGTGGAGTGATTGTTGAAGCAAGAAAAACACTCCTCCTTGCAAACTATGTTCTAGCCGAATGGCAAAGGTGAAGGAAAAGGTGAGGTTCTATCCTCTTTTGCATGTTTTATAGATGTTTTGGACATGTTGTAACGTACGGAAATGGATGGGAATCATGAAAATATGCATGTTGTTGTCGAGCCATGTGAAGTGTGTGGTGGCCGTGTATGCCATGTTGTGTAGAGGAAATGAATTAATTGTCTTTAGTATGTTTGTGTGTTGATGTAGTGTGGGAAAAAGAATGAAATTCATGAAGTCATACATGTTGATGTTGTAGCCGTGTGTGGGCTGTTTTGGAGGGGAGAGGATGAACTAATTTTATGTAACATTTGGTTGTTGTTTGTTGTGGATTATGTGATGAAAATAAAGGTTTAATAACTCAAGTTGAAGTTGTAGTTGCTTGCGGGCTGAATTAGAACTTAATGTGATTTTAATATGCTTTCTTGAATTTATGGAAACAATGTTGTTAAGGAGTGGATTATTAGTATCGTCGATGAATTTTGAAGAAAGAAATGTATTATTGTTGTCTCTATGGAAATTGATGGTTTCGGGTTCAATGGGGTAATGGATGGGTTACTTGGAATGATGTATGGATTGTTTGGAATGCTTCTAAATCGTATTTGAATGGCTTCGGAATAATATTTGAACGAACGATCAATAATGTGAGTTTGAATGTACGTAGTTCATTTGAAGGCGAATGAAATATTATTGAATTAAATTGAATATGTTTGGAGATGCTATTGTTAGTTTTTATTGTTGATATTGTGGCCGAGTTTCATTCTCGGGTTGTTGTTGTTGAATTGGGCCGAGCCATATTCTCGGGACGATGTATTTACAGGGGAAATGCTGCCGAAATTTCGGCAGACAAAGTGTTGCTTTAAAGAATCAACTTATAAATGCCCCTAACTAAGGTTTGGTAAATGTGACCAAATTGTAGATTCTGGCGGATTTGGGACTTGAGTTTGGAGTTGCAAATGAAGCAGAAAAGGTATGTAAGGCCTTCACTTTCTTCCTATGGCATGTCTTAGATGTAATAGGCTTGAATACGTGTCTCGGGGGTTATTCTGAACCTAGACATCTGAGATTGAAATTAGTCACTATTCATTCGGTAGGAATTGAATTAAAAGTCCATGAATAGTTGAAAGGATTGTCTAAACACCACGGAACTTGCCTAAATAAGATCCGACTACCTTAAAGTCCTCACGAGTGATGTCATAAAGTGTAACGTACGTAAATTGTGTACGCCGCCTCATCAGACCGAGGTGGGCCCATCGTTCCTAGACTTTCTTTATTGTTCCGTTTTAAAACGACAAGTGTTGTAACCATTCTAATGAGAGTAATTCGATAATAACAAGGTAACGGTGATGTTAAGAAAGAGAATGTGTCTATGATGAGTATGACAAGAATGATTCTACGACGAAGAGTTTCAAGTTAAGAAGTCAATATGAGTACGAAAGTACCAAATTAGGTCTTGATCTTCAATTCCATACCTTGGTTATGATCTTATATTCTAAAGTGTATAGATAAATGTCTTGTAAGGGTTGTAATCTTATTCTATGATTCTCTTAATGTCATTCTTCCTTGATAGTCTCGCCTTATAAGATTGGTTCCTTCAAGGTGAGACAGAGCGACCCTGATTATTCCATAATGTAATCGGAGGTTACCGACCTTACGTCACTCCGATAAAGTTGTAGTTTTCACTTGGGCTCTCATGCATGCTTTATAAAGTATGTTTTTTATATATAGCACCGTGCCTACATGGCCGGGCAGCCACACCACTGCAGTGGGCAGATTACACCCCGGACGCGGGAGGCCTGGACGCGGGCTCATTACACCGTTCCTATATGGACGGGCAGTTACACACCGATCCTACGAGGTCGGGCAGCTTATTTCAGATATTTACTTGTTTTTTTTTTAAAAAAGGCTAGCATGCATGGCATCCGCCTAAGGGCACACGAAGTCGATTACTTCGTGATTCCATAGTCGCTCGTAAAAGTGTTACACCGCACCTATATGGTCGGGCAGCTATACACCGCACCTATATGGGCGGGCAGTTATACACCGCACCTACTCGGTCGGGCAGTTACTTGCAGAGTCTATGTAGTACTCCAAAAGGTAAAGTCAGCTTGTAAAATATCTATCATGGTAACGAGACAGAGATACGAGTTCGAGTGCGCAGAGATACAGGTCATGGCGCTCTCCTATGTGGTGATTTATGTTTTCTATTAAGATTTCATGATATTACTCATGCCTTACATACTCAGTACATTGCTCGTACTGACGCCCCTTCTTGTGGGCGCTGCGTTTCATGCCGCGCAGGTACACTCAGACGAGTAGAAGCCAAAGTAGAAGATGTCCCAGCGATGTTGGCAGGCTCCAATTGCCCTGGAGAGTTGCCGAGTCAGCGTACACGTGCTATGATTCCTGATTACAGTTAGAGACTTTGCAGACAGAGTCGTGGGTCCAGAGTGTCAGCTTTAAAAAGGGGTTCCACCACATCGCATTTTCAGTCTACGTTGTGTCATAAAGCCTTTATATTTACAGACTGTGTTGATTTTAAGGAACGACGAAAGGATTTTGAAAAAAAAATTTACTACGTGTTTTACTATATTTTGATTTAAGAGTCCAAAGGGAATAAGTGTGTAATAGGAGTCCGCGGGTTCGCTCGGCTCCGAACGTGGGGTCGGGTGCCCATCACACCCTAGTAGATTGGGGTGTGACAAAGTGGTATCAGAGCAGGTCGGTCCAAGGGTTGTCTGCAAAGTCGTGTCCGGTAGAGTCCTGTTTATGGGTGTGAAGCCGGCCACATTTATAAACAGGAGGTACGCGGGGGCATTTAGGAATTGTTGACCTTCTTTCGTCCCATGATCGTGCGATAGAGCCAAGTTCTAGGAAGATGGAATCCCCTATGCAGTGTGCTTTACCTACGACGAAAGAGAATGAGAGGCGATATGGAAAGTTACGGAGACAAGTATTGATGTTGTTTTGTTACCCGAAGTGGAGGCCGGTGTGGCTGAGAAGCGTCGTACACATATGTAAGCCTGCAAGGTATTGCAAATATTTGCTGTGTACAGGTATGAATAGTGAGGATGATAAAGGAGGCCCTACCAGAATGGGCATGTCTAAGAGAGAAAAGTGCGAAAGGGGAATACGATAAACAGACAGTAAGCGAGATGCGTCGTTTCAAGAAAGGTTATGGATTTGGCACGACGATAAAGGTGCGATCACTACCCTCAGAGACCTGGAGGCCCAAGATAAGGAGTAGTCATACGTACAGGTGGAAGGTGAATATTCGGAACTGAAAGGGGCAAAATAGTAATTACACAAGAAAGAACGTATTACAAAAATGCTCCGGGATCTGTAAAGCTTTGATTCACTCCAGAACATGTAATAAAGGTCATGTGAGAAAGCGGACGTGGAAAATATCAGTATTAAGGCACCGAACCCCACCAAAGTTTCGAAGTTAAGCGTGCTCAGGTGGGAGCAATTCTAGGATGGGTGACCCCCTGGGAAGTTTACAAGAAATTCAACATCTTCAGACATAAGGTACCAATGAGAAGTTGGGTTAGACTAAGGGGAAATTAGAGCATATGGGATGGTTGAAGACCGTAAGAAGATGCGTAGGACGAGGTAAACTTGCTTGGTAAAGAGACAGGAAGTGCATCACAGCCCTAGGAATTAGGGTAGGCTTGAACAGCGTTTGGACGTAATTCGTGGGCCAGTTAATAGAAATTATATACATGTATATATGAAGGTGCAGGATATCCCAAATATGATTGTATTGGTGGATATGTGAATCCCGGCAACCGAAGTTATGGTACAAAAGGCATTAATCGAGTAAGGGTATCGAAGTTCGAGTGACAGCAAGAGTAAATGTTACAAGTGTTACAAAGTAGGCTATTATTATCCTACTGTAGATTAAGATTGGAAATGAAGATATGAGACGAGGTATAAATGGATAATGGAATAGGTACACCCCGAAAGGGGGGAAGCGGGTGAGCAAAATGTAAGGATAAGATAAAGGAAGTTGATACGGTAATATGTTTGATATGGATGCTTAGATTGCAAATGAGACCCCCTTCATGGAAACAAGTCAGTGAGATCGGGAAACCGATAATGAGTGGATAGAAGTCTGGATAATGTATAAGGTAAAATGAGAAGTTCGCACAAACTTTGAGTAGTGCGACGCCAGAAAATGGACGTATATAAAGAGAAACGATCTTGGATAATTTAAGAACTAATGTGAAGGACGGAAAATAACTTTGAAAAGGAGCTCCCGAGGTGCTTATGCGACCTGTAAGGCTAGTTGAACATTCGAGGACGAATGTTCTAAAAGGGGGGAAGGATGTTACACCTCGCGTTTTTGCACATTTGAATATTCCGAGTTAATGGCGGGAAGTTAAGGACGAGGTTATATTTTCCGATTTTGTTTGAACACGCAAGTCGTTTATAATATGTTGGAGAATTAAGGGTAAATTTGGCGTAAGGAGAAATTGGAGACAAAAAGTTGGAAAAATATTTCATGAAATAGCCAAGAATGGCCATGAGGTCATGTGGGCCCCGCTCATATGGTTGGCCAATATTTTCATGCCAAGAGATGACACATGTGCATATGACATATTTATGGGACACATACATGTATATAGACAAAAGATGACAAAGAGGGACAAATAATTCATCTTTTATAAATTAAAAGAAAAGTCTAGAGAATTTGAGAGAATTGAAGAAAAATTGGAGGGAAATTAAGTGGCACATGACCGGCCATGGGCCACCTTTCTATATATATATGTGTGAGTCATGGAAGAATAAGGCAACTCATCATTTTGAGCTCTAGAAAATTCAAGAAAAGTTGAAGAAAGAAAGAGAGAAGGAGAGGAAAGGGACGGCCAAAAACAGCCCCTTGATTTTGGTCTTGGAAAAATATTTTCTTCTTGTTTCTCTACTAATTGGAAGGCCTCGTCGACGTGGAGTGATTGTTGAAGCAAGAAAAACACTCCTCCTTGCAAACTATGTTCTAGCCGAATGGCAAAGGTGAAGGAAAAGGTGAGGTTCTATCCTCTTTTGCATGTTTTATAGATGTTTTGGACATGTTGTAACGTACGGAAATGGATGGGAATCATGAAAATATGCATGTTGTTGTCGAGCCATGTGAAGTGTGTGGTGGCCGTGTATGCCATGTTGTGTAGAGGAAATGAATTAATTGTCTTTAGTATGTTTGTGTGTTGATGTAGTGTGGGAAAAAGAATGAAATTCATGAAGTCATACATGTTGATGTTGTAGCCGTGTGTGGGCTGTTTTGGAGGGGAGGATGAACTAATTTTATGTAACATTTGGTTGTTGTTTGTTGTGGATTATGTGATGAAAATAAAGGTTTAATAACTCAAGTTGAAGTTGTAGTTGCTTGCGGGCTGAATTAGAACTTAATGTGATTTTAATATGCTTTCTTGAATTTATGGAAACAATGTTGTTAAGGAGTGGATTATTAGTATCGTCGATGAATTTTGAAGAAAGAAATGTATTATTGTTGTCTCTATGGAAATTGATGGTTTCGGTTCAATGGGGTAATGGATGGGTTACTTGGAATGATATATGGATTGTTTGGAATGCTTCTAAATCGTATTTGAATGGCTTCGAATAATATTTGAACGAACGATCAATAATGTGAGTTTGAATGTACGTAGTTCATTTGAAGGCGAATGAAATATTATTGAATTAAATTGAATATGTTTGGAGATGCTATTGTTAGTTTTTATTGTTGATATTGTGGCCGAGTTTCATTCTCGGGTTGTTGTTGTTGAATTGGGCCGAGCCATATTCTCGGGACGATGTATTTACGGGGAAATCTTTGCCGAAATTTCGGCGTACAAAGTGTTGCTTTTAAAGAATCAACTTATAAATGCCCCTAACTAAGGTTTGGTAAATGTGACCAAATTGTAGATTCTGGCGGATTTGGGACTTGAGTTTGGAGTTGCAAATGAAGTAGAAAAGGTATGTAAGGCCTTCACTTTCTTCCTATGGCATGTCTTAGATGTAATAGGCTTGAATACGTGTCTCGGGGGTTATTCTGAACCTAGACATCCGAGATTGAAATTAGTCACTATTCATTCGGTAGAATTGAATTAAAAGTCCATGAATAGTTGAAAGGATTGTCTAAACACCGGAACTTGCCTAAATAAGATCCGACTACCTTAAAGTCCTCACGAGTGATGTCATAAAGTGTAACGTACGTAAATTGTGTACGCCGCCTCATCGTACCGAGGTGGGCCCATCGTTCCTAGACTTTCTTTTATTGTTCCGTTTTAAAACGACAAGTGTTGTAACCATTCTAATGAGAGTAATTCGATAATAACAAGGTAACGGTGATGTTAAGAAAGAGAATGTGTCTATGATGAGTATGACAAGAATGATTCTACGACGAAGAGTTTCAAGTTAAGAAGTCAATATGAGTACGAAAGTACCAAATTAGGTCTTGATCTTCAATTCCATACCTTGGTTATGATCTTATATTCTAAAGTGTATAGATAAATGTCTTGTAAGGGTTGTAATCTTATTCTATGATTCTCTTAATGTCATTCTTCCTTGATAGTCTCGCCTTATAAGATTGGTTCCTTCAAGGTGAGACAGCGACCCTGATTATTCCATAATGTAATCGGAGGTTACCGACCTTACGTCACTCCGATAAAGTTGTAGTTTTCACTTGGGCTCTCATGCATGCTTTATAAAGTATGTTTTTTAGCACCGTGCCTACATGGCCGGGCAGCCACACCACTGCAGTGGGCAGATTACACCCCGGACGCGGGAGGCCCGGACGCGGGCTCATTACACCGTTCCTATATGGACGGGCAGTTACACACCGATCCTACGAGGTCGGGCAGCTTATTTCAGATATTTACTTGTTTTTTTTTAAAAGGCTAGCATGCATGGCATCCGCCCTAAGGGGCACACAGAAGTCAGATTACTTCGTGATTCCATAGTCAGCTCAGAAAGTGTTACACCGCACCTATATGGTCGGGCAGCTATACACCGCACCTATATGGTCGGGCAGCTATACACCGCACCTACTCGGTCGGGCAGTTTACTTGCAGAGTCTATGTAGTACTCCAAAAGGGTAAAGTCAACTTGTAAAATATCTATCATGGTAGACAGACAGAGATACGAGGTTCGAGCGCAGATACGAGGTCATGGCGCTCTCCTATGTGGTGATTTATGTTTTCTATTAAGATTTCATGATATTACTCATGCCTTACATACTCAGTACATTGCTCGTACTGACGCCCCCTTCTTGTGGGCGCTGCGTTTTATGCGCGCGGTGCACACTCGGACGGTAGAAGCCAAAGTAGAAGATGTCCCGGCCGATGTTGGCAGGCTCCAATTGCCACGGAGAGTTGCCGAGTCAGCGTACACGTGCTATGATTCCTGATTACAGTTAGAGACTTTGCAGACAGAGTCGTGGGTCCAGAGTGTCAGCTTTAAAAAGGGGTTCCACCAGTTACTGCATTTTCAGTCTACGTTGTGTCATAAAGCCTTTATATTTACAGACTGTGTTGATTTTGAGGAACGACGAAAGGATTTTGAAAAAAAAATTTACTACGTGTTTTACTATATTTTGATTTAAGAGTCCAAGGGAATAAGTGTGTAATAGGAGTCCGCGGGTTCGCTCGGCTCCGAACGTGGGGTCGGGTGCCCATCACACCCTAGTAGATTGGGGTGTGACAGGTTCTGTCTGAGAGTCTGTCTGTCACACTTCTGTATTTCTGATCTGTATTGTGCCTCCGTCAGCCGCATTTCCTCAAATCTGACATATTATGATTCTATCCGTACGCTCTGTAAGTCTGACTCTGCTACGAATCCGATTCTGTCTATGATGACTTATGTATTCGACTCTGATTATGACTATGTATATTATGTTTCCGCTTTGCATACTCGGTACATTTCCGTACTGACCCCCTGTTCTTCGGGGGCTGTGTTACATGGCACGGCTGTACGGACGCACGCGTGATACGCCACCGGTCTGGGACTTCGCCCGTCTGTTTTGAGAGCCCTTTGATCCGGAGGGCCGATACTTTTGGTATATATCTTCTCGTTGTTCATATGTTCCGTATGTATGACTATTTGGGTACGGCGGGGCCCCATCCGTCTTCTCCGATTCTGTTCGTATGTTAGAGGCACATGTAGACTTGTCCGTGGGTTTGTGGGTTGTCACCGGTCGGTACGTATGCTCGAGTTTGCGACTACGTCGCTATGATAGCCACAACGCCCCTCGTACGGGTTTCGGTATGTATATATGCATATGTATGTTTGTGCGAAGTATCGTATATCCGTATGAATTTATGTATGTTTAAATAGAATTAGCCGGTTGGTACGCCTAGTCTGATAGGTAGGTACGTGTGGGTGTCCGGAAGGACACCGAATACGCCCACGGGGCTGGGTCGTGACATTAGAGGTATGAATCCCTCGTCCATGTGTTTAGGCTTGAATGATGTATTCATTAGATGGTTAGTCGTATGTTACCTCTGAGAATCATCCTCTTTACTAAAGAACTCTAGAAATTTTGAAGACTTGAGGTTTAGTGAAAATCTTAAGCCATGACTTTCATTCGGGGGACGAATAATCTTGCGGGGATAATGTAACACTCCGTAAATTGGGGTTAGGAGTGAATATGTAAAAATCTAGTGTTAAGATTATATTATATCTATATGAATCCATTCTTGATGAATTAGAGTGGAAGATGGTCGTTTTGAAGTCAAACCAACAATTGAAGTTCTTAAGGGCTCTTAAATTCGCCTAAGTTTTGGTAGGTCTAACTTCTGGGCGATTTTCATGAAACTGTGTTGCGAATTTGGAAACACTTCCTTAGTGAAAGTTGTGGATCTTTGAATGAGCTTTACAATGGTAGGTCGCCCAGCCCACGCAAAGTTATGTACAAAGAGTTATGTCCATTTTACTGAAGGGCGCAAAAGCTGGAGATTTCGCCCAAAGTACGCCCGGAAAGTACGGGACGTCCTTTTAGGACGTACTTCTTCCGTTTCGGCGTAAAAATTGGGTTTAAAATGGGTATGGTCTTATTTTTTTCCCATTTTTTCCATCCTTCCAAACTCTAAGGACGAAAATCATCCCTCCAAGTCTTCAAATCAAAGGTAAGAACACCCTTAACATTACTAATCTATTCTAACATCAAACCCATGATTCTTAACATGATTCTTGTGACCAAAACCTAGGGTTTGCCGCATAATTCTTCCCAAAGTGATTCAAGCTAGGGTTTGGGTATTCTTCATTACAAAAGTGAATTGTTAAACTTTGTTTAACGTATTAAGATATGTCTCTTTTAAAAATCGTTTTTTGACTATAAATATGATTTGTATGTCTCTCTTTTGAAAACTTATTTTGAATGAAAATCACTTTTGAATCTATTGTTGAAAGTATAAATTATATTCAAAATTCTTTAACAAATGAAAGGAAAAGTAATCTTTTCATGTTACTCTAATTCATGTCTAAATAGTGGTTAATGTGTGTGAGGGGACAAACCCACATTAAACCTAGTTTGTAACAAACCCTAGTATTTTGCTGTAGAATTTCCTCCGACCAACCATATTAAATTGACGTTTCCCGCTAATATAGCCGTTGGATCGAGCCCAAATTTTAACTGAGTTGTCCCAACATATAGATAATAAATGTGAATGGTGAAGATCGGATTTCGAGGTCTGTAACCGTGCTTTTCAAGCTATGAACAATAGCTGCCAATTTGGTGAATATCTATAGTTTATTGGTCATACAAACCTCAATTAGATGTAGAATGATTCTTTGAAGCATGGAGCTTACGTTTGGGATATGTTAACGGGATTTAAGGTATGTATCTTTAAAAATAAAATCCTTTTTGAATATAAAGGTAATTTATATGTCACTTTTGCAAACTCCCTTGAAAGACTGATTCTTTATAAAAGCATGATTTGAATGATATGATGAATTGGTTTTTCACTCTTGAAATCTATTACATGTTTTGATTAATGGTTAATGTGCTTGAGGGGACAAGCCCACATTAAACCTTGATTGTATTATCCTCTGTATATGTATATGAAATTATAATCGTTTTCTTCTATAAGAGATGATCAGTGATGATGGTTAATTGTTGGTATTGATGATTTTACAAAGGAACTATGACAAAGGAATCTTATTTAAAGAAGTGGAAACGTTTTCAAGATTATCTATGAAATTATGGATTTTCGTAATGGCATAATAAACTTTAATGCTATTTGATGGTGTGACTACTTCGAGACAAATTGTGAATCGGCTTTGTCACGACCCAACCCCAGGCCGTGACTAGTGCCGAAAACAGGCCGGGCACCCATACGCCTTTGTTAGCCATAATCAGCGTACTCGTATTATACATATACAAAAGTCGGACATCGGATCATAGCGGCATAACCGGATCTTATACATACGTAAAAGTAATTCGTCGCCCCAAAATTGTCACAAACACATACATACATATCGTAGTCATAACTCTCGCCAGATAGTATCACACATAAGCCGTAAGGCTATCCGATATCGGGGGGACGTCCAAATCACAAATCACACGAGACACAACCGAACGGTGATTACCCACAACCCACGCATATGTGTCTACGGACCTCTAAGAGTAATAACGAATCATATGATGGACAGGCCCCGCCGTACCCATGAATAGTCATATACATATGCGTCCGAAGAATGTACCAAAACATAGGATCGAACAAGGGAGCGCTCCAAGATAGCTTCAGTGGAAATCCTAAGCCGGCGGATCACCAAAATGAGTATCCGCCTGCAGTATGAAACCCCCGAAGAAAGGGGGTCAGTACGGAATATGTACTGAGTATGCAAAGCAAGAAATACGAACAGGATCATAATCAGAACCAGGAAGTACAGAAAGTAAATGCAACTTTCAAAATACCAAAATGCTTACTTATTAAAACACAAACCATGCATGGGGGCTCAGGAATATGGTCGCCCTCCCGTCATTGGCGCCATAACACAGCATAACACCGTAAGATTTCATATCTCCGTATCCCCGTCACACATCATAACGCCATAACATACGCATAACACCAAATATACACGGTACCCATTGTCTAGCGAGGGGCTCGGCGAACCGAACACATCATACTCCGGAATATAACATAGTGCGCATGATAACATAACCGGCCCGGGACTCGGCGAAAGATGTAACAACCATATGCACGAGCAGAGTCGTGAGAAACTATATGCAGTTTAAAACATTTTCAAAAACTCCATAAAGTAGTCAAAACGAACTATCATTTTAAACCAAGAGAATAGTCAAATCAAGTTTCCCCCGATTGTCACTCGGGAACATATGAAATATAACTTTAGAAATCATGGATACGTTTCAACACCATATGAAGTAGCTTATAGAAATCAAGAACATAATCGTCATCACAGACTCGATAGGTAAGTAAGTAATTGATGCTCGAGGGTTAAGACGATAGTCATGCTAAATCCTTTCAAAAGTCGTTAGCACTACACAAAGGAAAGTCGCGGGACCCACGGACGAGCGTAACCCAATCCGAGCCCGCTTACGGAAGGTATAGTCATTATACGCTACAGAGCTTTCTACGAGCATATCGAGGCGATCCGGTTCGTCTACACGAAAGTTACGGCCCTTTTTCAACATAGAACCCTTTAGGAACAAAACTTTTTATACAACATTTGAAAGACAATCATACCAAAGACATAAGGACCATTATTCTATTACATTGCGAATGCCAACATTAAGAAGTGAATAAGAATCGTAGACATGCTCGGATCGCAAGAATAGAGTCACCCCGAGGCTCGTAGCATAGCCTACTTACAACTAAGATATGTCAAAAGAAAGAAGGGTTAGGCTTTACATACCTGTTCAACCTCCTATTAGCTACGCGTATTCGTCCGAACTCATAAATCTACATTTAAAGGGATTCACGCTACGTTAGTCTCTTTATTTCACACTTGTTTCAAATTTCAAACCAAACCATTCTATATTCTGTCGAAAATCTAAAGATCTCCCCGTTTATATGCCTAGCCCGAATTCTCAATTCAGTAACCAACAACATCAACAACAATACCAATAGTATTAACATCATTTCCAATACCGACTTATGCCATAAAACAGACCGCACACTGTTTTCTAAATTTGTCAACCAACCAAATTTGCGATATAACTATTTAATAATTTTATTTCCGTAAAGGAGTCCGAATTCATATGAACAACATCAATAACAACAGCCTTCACATTTACAAGTTAAATACATTTATTTTCATTCAAAATTCTCTTCAAATCTCCTTCCATAATTCACAACACCAACAAACGAATTTATCAGGCTATTCCCTCCGTGCTAATCCGTTAAAATTCTAAATAAATGCGTTAACAATGAAAAGGAACCGTATTCATACCTTAAGCATGCAGCCCCCGCGTTATCACTCTTCTCCTTGGTTGATTTTTAGCTCAAATTGAAGACAACGCAGCGTACAACACTTTTCTCTTCATGGGATCCGGAATTCGGGGCTTAGATTTTGGTCAAAATTGGTTTTTCTTCTCTCCAAGGCTCTTCTCTCTCTCTTTCCAGAATTTTCTGGTGTTCTTGGTCTGAAAAATGAGAGGAAAGGGCTGAAATTTCACTTAAATAGGCATGGGTCATGGGCCTAACCCGATTGGGCCCGGTTTGGGCCTAGCCCACTGACCTTTCCGCCTTAAAACGTCCATATCTCCTTATCCCGATGTCACCTGTGGTCCCACAACCTATGGTTGGAAATATAATTCAATTATCTACAACTTCTATCTTTGGTATTTTTCCAAATTCCAAACTTATAATACCGTTTACGCCTCGAAGTCGATCACCCGAAAACGTTACTTAAAAATATTTGTTTGGAGGACTTCCACTTTGATTTGGCTCAGGGTCCTTCTTGAGTTATGTTTAACTTCACATATGTGATTCATATAAATTGTCGCATGTCCCAAAAAATCTCAATGTGTGGGCCCCACCTCGGCTTGCGAATAATCCGACGTATGAAAATACGAAATATATCTGTCAACGTGAGTTTAAATTATGAAGCAACAATATGATTGTCAATTTTTAAGCACGTTAATAAGGACCTTCCAATTGGTTGGAATACTAGAAGAAAATATTTTTTTCTTCAATTTTTCTTGGCATCCATTCGACCCCTTGGCCGAATATGCTTTCCCTTTTTTTTCCATGTTTCTTCATATTTCTAGAGTTAAAAAGATGATGATTTTGTCTTGCTCCTCATCTAAATATGCATACACAATTAATCCATGTGTACCATGGCCCACACATGGCTTGGATGAATTAAATTTGGCCAAACCATGTGTGGGAACCACACCACCTCACACGGCCAACATGGCTATTTCATGAAAAATTAATAACTTTCCATAATTCACTTTTAACCCCAAATTTTCCTTAATATTTCATGCCAATAAAATTGTAAGCAACTTATGCCTTAAAACAAAATCGAAGGTCAAAAATCTCAATCTCGTATCCCGGAATAGTCTTGTCCTTAACTTTTCATGGTTAACTCGGATTATCCCAATGTACAAAATACGGGATATAACAGGCTTCTATGCTATGAACTTTGTCATTGTGTTTAGCCTAGCTACTCGGGAGAAAGGGTAGCCACTATGGATCCTAGTGTGGCAATTGCCTAGCCATTCGGGAGGAAGAGCGGCCACTACCGGGTTTCCTACCCGAAGTGTGGTTTATGCCTAGCTATTCGGAAGGAAAGATAGCCACCGAGAATTACATGTTCCGGTGTGGTGCGCTGTGTTTAGGGAACCTCTACGGTCATCCCTTCGATGTGATTGATTCTTGGGCCTGTATTGGCATGCGTGATATTCTTATTCTCTCATAGGAACTGTTGTTGACAATCGTGATCAATTTGAAAGGCATAATTGAAAGTTGTAACTTGACAAAAGGCTTTATAATCGGTTTTGATAATTCTTATTGAGATACACAAGTTGAATACCTGTTTATATTGATTAATGGCTTTGTAAACTGTTTAAGAAATGATATTAAGAATCATAAAGTGGAATGACTGTTTTTGTACTATCTTTTCAGAACTGCTTTCTTTATGTATTCTTATATTTTATTTTTATATTACTTGTTGTCCCCGAGGCACTCACTGAGTACGAAAGTACTGTGCATACCATTGTTGTTTTTGATGGTATGTTAGGTAACGGAGAAGAGCAGGTTCGTGATACTCTTGATGCTTAGGAGAACTTGATGCTGCTGTTGATTTGGTGAGCCCACATATTTGTTCGTGGGACACTTCCTATTTCATTTATTATTCTAGATTTTCGGGCTGCATCCCGAAGTTAGATGATTGTTGTGTCTCTTAGAAGCTCCATAGATAGTTGTCAGAATTGTGGGTAGATTGTCAAAGTCTCGTACAACTTAATGGGTGTTTGCGACGTTTATGACTGTTTACTTACATTAGACTTCCGCTGATCTTATTTCATAATTGTGATCCTGATATATGCAGTTACTTATAATTTTGTTTAATTTAATAAGGAAATATTATTAAAAAGGAACTTGATGTTTAATTATTTTATAAGGTGCTTCCGGTGTTGTTTATAGCATCGGATGCCTGTTACGTCTAGGGTGGGTTTTGGGGCGTGACAGGGAGGGATGAGCAAAATAGAGTTCAAATATGGCATATTCAGTAAGGATAGTCATTATTTTAATTTCTCACAACTTGGCATCATGGACTCTAAAAAAATGCAGATATTCAGATGACATGATCTCGAAAATGAAGCACTATGATCATAATGGGACATTAGCACAACACTTTCAAACCAAACATTAGAGAAATATAAGCATAAGGGCACAACTGGTCAACATGGCATTTGAGGCATGCTTTTATCTCAAGCTATTACTGTAAGGTCTAAGAACAAGCAAAAAAAAGCAACCCAACCAAAGACATGAACCATCTATATAGCCTAAACCCTTATTGATGTTTCATGGGTCACATAGAGATATTAGATAGTGATACAAACAGGTTTATAGTCATTTTCAGAGTTCAAACAAACCTGTGCTACACTAAACTCTGATTAACATGAAGAAAAGTATGAAACTTCCATTAAGAGACTGTTCAGAGGCCTATTGACTCAATCATGAGGTAGTTTAGGCAGTTACTACTAAGATTAGGTGGAAACATGCCCAAACAAAACATACTAAACATTTTTCAAGCTATCTCAAGTTGTTTCAACATATGAGGACCCCAAACAACTGCATTAGACTCTAGTTTAGACATTTGATTTGGCTTTACCATTAATGAAAAAAAAAAAACATAGACAAGGGACCTTCAGGATTTAAGCATATGTAAGTATAAAATAGACTCTTAGGCATACAGAGTTAAGCCAACAGTAACACTTAAACATTTTTGAAAAAACTCAAATAACTTAAGGTCATATCCCTATAAGCTCTCCAATCCTCATTTTTATTGAATGCACAGCTAGAAAGCAGGATAACAACATCAGAACTGAAATAGACATATTTTAATAGCCAAGAGGTTAAATCGAGCTCCAAGGTACTTAAGCTAACATTGAAGACACTTAGCAGTAGGAGCGGGGTACACACACCAAGAACTAATCTAATCCATCTTCAAACATACATGAATGGTTAAGATAAATATGATTAATGACAAAATCATTGGCATTAAAAATATACATGAACTTTTAAACTAAAACAATCTTAATAATTGACTAGGCATACTAATGTAAGGCTGATACTGATGCTAACTTAAGTAAAAGCAATCATAGCACATCATTAATTAGTATGTAGACATTTAAACAACATACTCAAACTTAAACAAAGCAAATTCTGAAACTAATAACAGGCTTATGAGCTACTAATTTCATACCTTGTCTATTAACACGTAAAACATTAATAGATATGCTACAATACTACTAATAAAAACAGAAACAAATACAAAACTTAACCTAATCACAAATAAAAACAACAAATGATGGGCTAAACAACACAAAATAACTTAAAGGATGAAAATTTACCTTTTGTGGTGGTAGCCAAGGTAAAAAATGGAGCAATAGGGAAGTTCTCTTCTCCTTCATACCTCACAACCACACAACACAAAGTAATCACAAAGATTTCAGCAAAAACAGACGAAGTTTAAACTAAAAAGGGTTTATGAGTGGATCACAACCCTAAGTATATTTGTATAAAGCAGTGTAAACCCAAAATATGGTTCTTCCTGAAATTATGCAAGTGTATGTATCAGTGTGTGTATAAAATGGTAGAAATTGGGGTTCTTTATATAGAACCCCTAAGTTTTAGGGTTTGAAGACCTCAACCGATGTGGGATTAGGGGTTTTAGGGGGAAAATCCCTCCATTTCTCAAACAACCAATCACAATCGAGTATTCGAAATCAAACAAGACAAAATCTATCAATGAAAATGTAGATAAAGCAAAAAGGAGAGGGGCAACCTCACCTCTTGGTATTTCTACGGTTGAAATAGATGACAGAGGGCAACAGCATTAATTACTCTTTCCTAAATGGACGAACAACAAAGAGCTACATGGACGTACACTGTTCTGTTGCTTATTTCAGCAAAAACACAGAGAAGGAGCAAACGGCGCCTTAGGATTTTTAACCCTTTCTTTTCATACAAACATAATGTTTGTTAAAAGGGGCCTATTAGTCTGTAACTCACAGACTTAGGGGTCGTTTTGGTTGTTGGGCCAGGTCCCTATATTCATATATATATATATATATATATATACACATACACGTATATCCATGTATATACATATATATATGCGTGTATAGGGAGGGGGAAAATGTGCCACTTTAACAAATAGCCAAAATAAAGCTGTCTATCAATTGGATATTTCTATTATGGCCAAAATTAAAACCAATTAGCTAATTGATTTCTTTTAAAATACGGCCATATGCATAAAAAGACTAATTTTTCAATTATAACCTAATTAAATTAAGTCATGTAATTGGCTACTTCAAATATAACCACAGTTACCAAATAATTTCAAATACCATCACAATTAAGCACGTAACTTTATGTAGCTAATTTTGAATCATAAATGGTAATGCAATTTTTAAAATTGAAGGGTAAATGATTCATTTATTTAATTAATCAATTTATTGAATTAATGAAGTAAAATATTTGTCAATTTGACATTTAGTCAACTTAAACAATCAATTGAGTAATTGTTTTGAATTATTTTCTTATTTAATTGGACAAATACCATAGTATTAAATGGTAAAATATGTACAACAATCTTAAATGACTTACAATATATATTTAAAATTATTTTGCCAAATTAGATGGCAAAATATTATCGAAATAATTTTGTAAAAATCATTTTGGCTTATAAACTACATATATCACTCCGTTTGAGATCCAAGAAATTTGAATAATTAAGTAAAATTATTGGAGGAAAAAAATTAGGTGTCAACAGCTACCCCTTCACTGTTTGGGGATGGTAAGTCCATCCCTGATCATCAAAATTTGACAAACCTACCTCTCTTTTGATGTAATTTTCCAATTTATGGCCGAACCCTGGTCTCTGAGTTTCCTACATATCTCAGGCTATATGGGAATTCAAGCCATTTGTAGTTCGACTTAATTAGACTTCTAAATGCAAGTTTAAACAAATTTTGAATTTCCCAGTGTCAAAACTGAGAAGCCCGAAGTGGTTAGTTGGAGTGTGACTGACTCTCTGGTATTGAGTCCGCCTACATATCTCTAGTCTTGGGAATCAAGTCACTTGTAGTTCAACTCGATTGGTGGAAAAG
This sequence comes from Lycium ferocissimum, assembly GCF_029784015.1. Lineage (NCBI taxonomy): Eukaryota > Viridiplantae > Streptophyta > Magnoliopsida > Solanales > Solanaceae > Lycium > Lycium ferocissimum. Next base: position 2,326 of record NW_026727943.1, on the reverse strand, counting down.
GGTATCCCTTATGTGGGAATTCCTTGTGTTTTCCGGTGTGTATCCGATCGGTTGCGGGGTTTTAGAAATAAAGCAAAAAGCAAGAAAAAATTCAAAACTCACTCCTGTGACTGTATGTGGTGGGGAGTGACCCCATCTCTTGTCCAGAGAGCTTGACTCTCGTGGCACCTTATCTCGACCAGCGACCTAAGACAAAGTTTCACATTTTCTCCGCATGTGTCCGGGTCTAGTTTGATTAGCCTACTCCTCTCCTTGGCTGCTACTAACCTGTTTCCATCTGTTGGGTAACATTGTGGTTGAATTCTTGGTCCTTGTTTTGCTTTCACCACCCTTGCATGGTTTTGATTGTACCTTCTCGGTTTCATCTTTGGGTGGTGACCTTCTTGGCACCGCCTAGAATCAAATGACCATCTCGGCCCTGTGTCTTTGTTTTACCACCCTCGTGTGATTTTTGATGGCCCTCTTGGCTACTCTTCTGAAAGTAATTGACCTTTTTTGGAACTATTTGCTTTCTTTGGACACCTTCCGGTCATTATATGAAATGGCCCTCTTGGTAGTTTACTGCTCCCTTAGCAGTTTGTATGAATGGACCTCTTGGCGGTATGGCCCTATTGGCAGCATAGTCCTCTTGGAAGTATTTTTGAATTGCCCTTTTGGTTGTATGGCCCTCTTGGCTGTTCGTATGAATGTCCCTCTCGGAAGTATGGCCCTCTTGGCTATTTATACGAATGGCCCTCTCGATAGTTGTATGTGTAACGACCCGCTAGGTCGTTATGAGAGCTTTGACCATTTTACCCCTACTTTTACCCTTCCGAGACTAAGAATGAGCTTAATGAAAGCTAAAAGAGTTAGAAGTCTAAAATTTGAGGCTTTGATTTTATATCGTGCGTATGTTATGCATTGTTTGAAAGCTTGTTTCATTTTTGTTGGGGGGTGAATTGGTAAATTTGACTTCCACAGGAATTCGAGGCTACGGTGAGTCCGTAGCATGTTTTACACTAATGTGCATGTTTGGTTTGAGTCTGTAGGTCCTCGGATTGATGTTGGGATTGTTATATCCCGTATTTTGTACATTGGGATAATCCAAGCTAACCATGATAAGTTAAGGACAAGACTATTCCGGGATACGAGGTAGGGACTTTTGACCTCCGATTTTGTTTTAAGGCACAAGTTGCTTATAATTTTATTGGTATGGAATATTAAGGAAAATTTGGGGTTAAAAGTGAATTAAAGAAAGTTATTATTTCATGAAACCAAGCCAAGTTGGCCGTGTGATGTAGTGTGGGTTCCCACCCATGGTTTGGCAAATTTTAATTGATCCAAGCCATGTGTGGGGTATGGTACACATGGAGGGATCATATATGTAGTCAAGTGATGACAAGCAAGACTAATTCATCATCTTACAACTCTAGAAATTTGGAGAAACATGGAGAAAAAAAAAAGGAGAAGCATATTCGGCCATGGTGGCAATTGATGCTCATGAAAATGGATCAAAAAAATAATTTTCATCTAGCTTTTCAACCAATTGGAAGGTCCTAATTAACGTGGAATAGTTATTGGAGCAAGCAAACCATTCATTCTTGCAAATCTCAAACCCTAGCCAAGTTGAAGAACTAAGTGGGACAATCTCCTTTTACATGTATCATGAATGGTTGATGTGTGTTGTAGTGTGTAGAAATTGATGAAATTCATGAAATTTTGTATGTTGATGTTGAGCCGTGCAGTGGACTGTTTTTGTAAGACATAGTGAATTGATTTTACTTAGTATTTTTGGTTATTGTTGTTGTGGATTCTATGATGAAAATGAAGGCTTAATGATTCAAGTTGAAGTTGTAATCGTGTGTGGGCTGTTTTAGAAGCTAATGTGAATTAAATATAGTTTCTTGTATTTATGAGGATAATGCTTTTAACGTGTGGATTGTTGGTGTAGTTCATGAATTTGGAAGAAAGAAATGTGTTGTTGATGTTCCTATTGAAATTGGAAGGTTTCGGGTTATGTTGTATGTTGGTTGGGCCGTTTGGAATGTTGTGCGGATTGTTTGAAGTACTCTTGAATCTTGCTTGAATGATCTCAGATTAGTAATTGAATGTGTGACCATTGGTGTTGGTTTGATTGTATGCGGTTGATTTGAATGCAAATGGAATGCCGTCGAATTATATGGAAAGGAATTACTAATGTTAGAATACGTTTGAAATTACTCGTTGATGTTGCTAGTATGGTTGTTGGTATTGTTGTTGACGATTTGGCGGGAGTTAGGAATTCTCGAGTTTGTTGAATTTATGGGGGAAATGCTGCCCAAATTTATGTAAATAAAGTGATAGCTTG
>NW_026727942.1:0-29025 GCF_029784015.1 Lycium ferocissimum | reverse complement strand
TCGTTGTATATATATGTGCGTGTGTGTGTTCGGGGGGTACGGCGGGGCCACAATCGTCCTTATGATTACATCGGTTTGTTTAGAGGCACAGCGACGTATATGTGGGTTGTGTGCACCGCCTGTACGGGTGTGTTTGTATATTACATGTTTTGGGCCGTGCGCCGTCGGATAGCCTTGCAGAACTTTCGATATATGTATATATATATGTGTTTGAGTTTGAGATGTGTTTGAAGAAGCGTTTGATATTTGTGTCGGCATAAGCCAGTTGTGTTGTGTGTGTGATTCGGGTCTGACGAATGCGTTTATGGAGTGCCCGGCTCGGGCCTTAGTCTCGGCTACCCGGGGGTTGGGTCGTGACAAGGTTATAGAAAGACAAGAAACAAGGGCAGAGAATGTTAGGAAATGACCTGGGAGGATACGGATAAAATGCGAACAAACAAAATACGTTTGGAAATGAGGAAAGGACTATGTAAGAGTAGTGAGTTACGAGCGACACGAGATAGCATAAGAATTCTCGCGTGCGGAAGAAGAAACAAGCATGAATGGATGATGACGCATAAGCATGCCACAAGGGGGAAGCGGATGAAGAGGAATGCGGAAGCGGGACGAGAACAAGGTATGATAATGTATTTGGTATGGACATTTGGGCTACCAACGGCCCTTCCCAAAGTAAGTTAGTGAGATCGAAAAATCAACAATAAGTGTATGAGGGTTAGAATGGCGTTTGAGCGGTGTGAGAAGTACGGCAAAAACCTTGAATGACACGACGCCGGAAAATGGATGGGTATAAGAAAAAGAGTATGACAAGAGAATGGTATTGGATAGCAAAAAGGATGGTATGAAGGATGGAAATGGCTATATAAAGGGAGCTCCCCCGAGATGCTTATGGGAGCCCGTGAGGCTAGTCGAACATTCGAGGATGAATGTTCTAAAGGGGGAAGGATGTTATGTCCGGGCATTTTTGCATATTCGGAAAAATGCGAAATAATTTCGATTTGTAAAGAATAAGGTTATATGTTGGTTGAATTAAGACATACGTGTGTTGTTCATGAAAAGTAATGGTGTGGAAATACGGAGGAAGGCCAAGGCAAAAATTGGAATTTTGGAAATTTGTTTCGGGAATTACAAGACAAGAATTTTTCACTAATTGGGCTCAAAGGAATAAGAGGAAAATTAGGCCCAAAAGAGATGGGGTGGGACGGCCCACATGGCCAAGCCCATTTAGTTAATTAATTTCCATGTGCTAAATTATAAGGTGGATTAATTTCAAGAAAAAGAAAAATCAAGAAAACTCTAGAGAAATTGGAAATAAAGATGAGGCATGTGCATGGTCATGTGATAATTATATATATATAAGAGAGAGTGTTCATCATGGAAGAAACAAGAGAGAAGAATAAGAAAGAACAAGAAAAAGGAGAGGAGGAAGAACGGATAAGGAAGGCGGCGAACCAGCCCTTGAGGTGATCATGGAGAATTTCTTTCTTCATGTTTTCCTACTAATTAGAAGGCCCTCGTCGACGTGGAATAATTGTTGAAGCAAGAAAAACACTCTCCCTTGCCATGACTACTCTAGCAGAGAGAAAGAGTGAAAAGGAAGAGAGATTCAATCTTCTTTTAATGTTTTATAGGTGTATATGCATGTTGTGGTATGTAGAAATGAATGAAGTTCTTGAAGCTATGGAATATGTAGTGAAGCCGTGAGCATGCTTGTTGGTGAAGGCATGTGGAACAAATTTTATTTAGTGTTTGGTTAGTATTGTTGTGGACGTTTTTGAGCATGTCGTAATGTGTAGAAAATGAATAAAATTCATGAGATTGTGTATGTTGGAGTTGGCCGTGTAAGGGGCTGTTTTCGTTTAGTGGACTTGAAGATAATTTAATGTAGTATTTTGGTTGTTGTTTGTTGTGGATTATGTGATAAAAATAAAGGTTTGATGATCCAAATTGAGTTACAATGGTTGTGGGTCAAGCTGAAAGTTAATATGACTCTAATGTGTTCTCTTATATTTATGAAGCTAATGTGAAAAGAATGGAATTGTTGACATAGTATGAGAATGGGAAAGAAAGAAACGCATTATTATCGTATTCATTAAGTCGGAAGAATTCGGGTTGCATAGCATATTGTTGAGTTGTTTTGAAATATTGTGCGAGTTGCTTCTTCGAATACGTTATGAATTGATTATGGATGTTGTCTTGGTGATTATTGGTTTGGTTGTTGTTGATAATTGGCCGAGTTAATTCTCGGGGTTGGTGAATATATAGGGGGAAATGCTTTTGCCTTAATTTTTATAGATTAAGTGACGGCTTGGAATTGGTTTTTCCATTACATATTTTTGGAAAGTGTTTAAAATTGCATATGGTCTCTCACGACTACTAGTTACGGCGGGTATGTAAGCTCGCTTTCCTTCACCGATACGTTCCACAGGCAATTCCATTCTTGTATCCAGAGGCGAGTTTATTCATTTCTTGATGTTGGTCATTTAGTTAAACATTGTGTTTCTAAAGGATTAGATTTTAGAGTATGATGTGTCGCTCTGAAAAAGGTTCGAACGAGCCATAACCTTTTTGACCTCGGAACCGTGGATAATGGTGTTATGATGTTCCTCTTGTGTCGGGCTGGAACGGCCTTGGCCGGGTATAAGTAGTTTCTTTAATGATTTTTGAGAAAAATTTAATGTGATCTTCGCATATGGACTTCCTACTTATTCGACGAGTTATGAATATGATTTTATACATATGATTCCTACGATTCCGTGGTATGTTTAAGATATTTGATACACTTTTGAAGATCGTCCGAATGACATTTGACATGACTAAGTTTTGACCATAGATAATTTGTTTGGTTTTTTCCATTACATTTTTGGAAAAGTGTTTTAAAAATTGCATTATTACACTACTTTCGTGCACTATCATATCCTTCGCGATCTCCGGGGGCGGTTGTTACGTGCATATGATAATTCGGAGTATGATGTGTCCGGTTCGCCGAGCCTAGCACTGGCGGGCCGGGATAATGGTGTTATGATGTGTCCCGTACGCATATGATTATGTGATTTGTGTGACGGGGATACGGAGATACGAAAACACGGACTATGATGTGGTGTGGCGCCAATCGGAGGACATCGGTTAACGTGCATGATTTGCTATGGTATATTTTGAAATTCGGATTATTACACATGTTTTACGAAACTCTCATATGGATCTACGATAATTGTTGTATCTTATTTGTCCCTCGCTGCACATGTTTTGATACGCATATGATATGTAATTTCGACGGTTTATAATCTGTACATTTTCTTCCATATGGATGTATGAGTTGTATTTCGGACGCTTAGGCATTTTGATACTCGATCATTATGTTTACTTTACGACTTTTTCTTCACTTTGATCTCGTTCTCCGCATTTCATGCTTTACATCTCGAGTACATATTCCATGCGGCCCCACTCTTCGGTGAGCATGCAGCGAGTACGCCGGGGTAGCTACGGTATTCCGAGAAGATGTTCCAGTAGTTGGCGAGCTCCACTTGCTCCGGAGTCTTTAACGAGTCGGAGTCTGTTTGTGTTATGACATCCGAGTCATATTAGAGACTTTGCGAACGATGGTCGTGTGTGTGGTGTCCGTGTGAAACGTTCCAACAAGTAGTATCGTTATGTGTAGATTTACTGATTTTGTCTTACAAGTTTGTCTAATTTGAAAAAGATATAAAGTATGTTTGTTCTTTTAAAAATTTTCGTTATGCGGCTTATGATCTGGTTAAGGGCCTATTATGATTACGAGTATTATGATGTAGTTAGAGGGTTCGCTCGACCCTAGATAAGGTCGGGTGCCCATCACACCCTATCGGAAATTGGGGTGTGACAAAGTGGTATCGGAGACGGAGGCACGTCCCTAGGGGTTGGCTGCAAAGTCGTGTCCGGTAGAGTCCTGTTTATGGTGTGAAGCGCGCCACATTTATAAACAGGAGGCTACGGGGCATCTAGGATGGTCACTTTTCTTTGGCATCTTAGATCGTGCTGTAGAGCCAAGTTATAGGAAATTTCCAACATTGACCTTTGATTTCGGCAGAGGACTGATGTTGGCAGGCGGAAGCAACTAAGCAGTATGGAAGGTTACAAAGCACGCAGGTAAGCAAGAAAATGTGATATGTGTGGTCGTGTGGAGCATATGATGTAAATCTAATATTTTCGGACCTTGAGAATATTGAGAGCCCTGTGTGGCTATGATACGAGACAGTATGATGTGATATCTATGCATGATGATGGCCCTGTGAGGCAACATTGGTATTTCTGCGTGCGGGTTTTGGGATAGTGAGAAATATAGAGGAAACTTCTGCCGAAATTTTTCTACGGGCACCTCAGAATAAGTTGCTGTGGAGTGAGCGGTGAAATAGCGAATAAGATGTCGGTGGAGGTATGGTAATAAGAAATTTGGAGGAACCTGTGTAATTAGGCGATGAGGTGGAAAAGACTGGTAGGTCTGGATAAAGTGGTATGACTAAGACGCGGGTACGAAGGAAGAAGAATTGTGACGAATGGGAAGGTGTTAATAAGACAGCCGCCCGGATGTGTCGTGAGGGCGTTTTGGAAATATGATAAAATTCCGACATACTCAATATTAGGTGTAGAAGGACGTGCGGTGAGAAAGACGCAGCCAGAAAAGCGTTAAAGCGTTGTATTCGATCAAAGTTCCAAAGTTAAGCGTGCTGGGGTGAGAGCAATTTCAGGATGGGTGACCCCCACAGGAAGTTTTCTGAAAATCCTACAAATTCAGACATAAGGAGCGAATAAGGAATCGGAGTAGTCTAAGAGGGATTAGAGTATGTGGGGCGGCAGGATTGTGAGAGACTAGGTTATAGAAAGACAAGAAACAAGGCAGAGTGAATGTTAGGAAATGGCGGGAGGATACGGATAAAATGCGAACAAACAAAATACGTTTGGAAATGAGGGAAAGGACTATGTAAGAGTAGTGAGTTCGAGCGACACGGAGATAGCATAAGAATTCTCGCGTGCGGAAGAAGAAACGGGCATGAATGGATGATGGCATAAGCATACCCCACAAGGGGAGCGGGTAAGAAATGCAAGAGCGGACGAACAGTTGATTGGTATGATAATGTATTTGGTATGGACATTTGGGCTACCAACGGGGCCCCTTTTCCCACGGTAAGTTAGTGAGATCGAAAAATCAACAATAAGTGTATGAGGGTTAGAATGGCGTTTGAGGCGATTGCAGAGAAGTACGGCAAAAACCTTGAATGACACGACGCGAAAAATGGATGGTATGAAGAAAAAGAGAGTATGACAAGAGAATGGTATTGGATAGCAAAAAATGGTATGAAGGATGGAAATGGCTATAAAAAGGGAGCTCCCCCGAGATGCTTATGGGAGTGAGGCTAGTCGAACATTCGAGGATGAATGTTCTAAAGGGAAGGATGTTATATCAACATTTTTGCATATTCGGAAAATGCGAAATAATTTCGATTTGTAAAGAATAAGGTTATATGTTGGTTGGAATTAAGACATACGTGTGTTGTTCATGAAAAGTAATGGTGTGGAAATACGGAGGAAGGCCAAGGGCAAAATTGGAATTTTGGAAATTTGTTTCGGGAATTACAAGACAAGAATTTTCACTAATTGGGCTCAAAGGAATAAGAGGAAAATTAGGCCCAAAGAGATGGGGTGGCCGGCCAACTACATGGCCAAGCCCATTTAGTTAATTAATTTCCATGTGCTAAATTATAAGGTGGATTAATTTCAAGAAAAAGAAAGAAAAATCAAGAAAACTCTGAGAACTTGGAAATAAAGATGAGGCATGTGCATGGTCATGTGATAATTATATATATATAAGAGAGGGGAGTGTTCATCATGGAAGAAACAAGAGAGAAAGAATAAGAAAGAACAAGAAAAAGGAGAGGAGGAAGAACGGAGAGGAGGGGACTGGCCGAACCAGCCCCCTTGAGGTGATCATGGAGAATTTCTTTCTTCATGTTTTCCTACTAATTAGAAGGCCCTCGTCGACGTGGAATAATTGTTGAAGCAAGAAAAACACTCTCCCTTGCCATGACTACTCCTAGCCGAGAGAAAGAGTAGAAAGGAAGAGGTGAGATTCAATCTTCTTTTAATGTTTTATAGGTGTATATGCATGTTGTGGTATGTAGAAATGAATGAAGTTCTTGAAGCTATGGAATATGTAGTGAAGCCGTGAGCATGCTTGTTGGTGAAGGCATGTGGAACAAATTTTATTTAGTGTTTGGTTAGTATTGTTGTGGACGTTTTGAGCATGTCGTAATGTGTAGAAAATGAATAAAATTCATGAGATTGTGTATGTTGGAGTTGGCCGTGTAAGGGGCTGTTTTCGGTGGAGCTTGGTGAAGTAATTTAATGTAGTATTTTGGTTGTTGTTTGTTGTGGATTATGTGATAAAAATAAAGGTTTGATGATCCAAATTGAAGTTACAATGGTTGTGGGCTGTTTTGAAAGTTAATATGACTCTAATGTGTTCTCTTATATTTATGAAGCTAATGTGGAAAAGAATGGAATTGTTGACATAGTATGAGAATGGGAAAGAAAGAAACGCATTATTATCGTATTCATTAAGTCGGAAGAATTCGGGTTGCATAGCATATTGTTGAGTTGTTTTGAAATATTGTGCGAGTTGCTTAGAATACGTTATGAATTGATTATGGATGTTGTCTTGGTGATTATTGGTTTGGTTGTTGTTGATAATTGGCGAGTTAATTCTCGGGGTTGGTGAATATAGGAAATGCTGCCGGAATTTTTATAGATTAAGTGACGGCTTGGAATTGGGTTCTTCCATGCATATGGCTAATGTTGGATGTCCAATGACATTATTGTAGATCGCGAGAAGCCAAGGCGCAAGTTGGGGTAGTTCCGAGGGCGGCCAAGGTATGTAAAGCTCACCTTTCTTTCTTTGGCATGTCTTAGTATGAATAGGCTATGATACGTTCCCCGAGGCAATTCCATTCTTGTAATCCGAGCAACCATATGAGTTTATTCATTTCTTGATGTTCGCAAGTCATTTAGTTAAACTAAGGCTTCCTATGTTTCTAAAGGATTAGATTTTAGAAGCCTTATAAAGAATTTCGCTACAAAAAAGGTTCCGAACTTCAAACGTCCATAACTTTTGCATACGACCTCGGAACGCCTTGAAACATAATAGGTAAACTCATAAGACATAACTTTCCCCTACCTCTTGTAGTCGGGCTCGGATGGGGGTCGGCACCGTCCGTGGGGCCGCGGCTCTTCTGTATTATTCCTAATGATTTTTGAGAAAAATTTAATACTATTTCATTTCGATCTTCGCATATGGACTTCCTACTTATTCGACGAGTTATGAATATGATTTTATACATATGATTCCTACGATTCCGTGGTATGTTTAAGATATGTGATACACTTGAGAAGATCGTCCGAATGACATTTGACATGACTAGGTTTTGACCCTTAAACGATAATTTGTTTGGTTTTCCATTACATTTTTGGAAAGTGTTTTAAAAATTGCATATGGTCTCTCACGACTCTGCTCGTGCACTATGGTCACTTCCTTCACCGAGTCCCGGGGCCGGTTGTTATCGTGCGCATTATGCTATAATTCCGGAGTATGATGTGTCCGGTTCGCCGAGCCCCTTTTGGCGGGAACCGTGGATAATGGTGTTATGATGTGTCCGGTACGCGAGTCCCCTTTGGCCGGTACCGTAGTTATGTGATTTGTGTGACGGGGATACGGAGATGCGAAAACACGGAGTATGATGTGGTGTGGCGCCAATGACGGGCGGGCGACCACCGTTCTAAGAGCCTATGCATGATTTGCACTTTACTCTGTGAGTATTTTGAAATTCGGATTATTACACATGTTTTCTGAAACTCTCATATGATCTCTGATAATTGACGTGCATATGATGATCTTATTTACCGAGTCCCTCGCTAGAGGGCCGGGACATGTTTTGTACGCATATGATAAGTAATTTCGACAGTCTGGACTATAATCTGTGGACATCGGTTAACGTCAGCTGCTATGGTATGATCTGCTTTCCATATGGATGTATGATTTGTATTTCAGAGTCGAGCATTTTGATACCCGATCATTATGTTTACTTTACGTACTTTTTCTTCACTTTGATCTCGTTCTCCGCATTTCATGCTTTACATACTCGGTATATTCACGTCTTGACCCCCTTTCTTCGGGGGCTGCGTTTCATGCCGCGTAGTACACCCGGAGAGCTACGGTATTAGCGAGAAGATGTTCCGGCGGATTGGCGAGCTCCACTTGCTCGGGTCTTTAGAGTCGAGTCTGTTTGTGTTATGACATCCGAGTCATATTAGAGACTTTGCAGACAGGGTCGTGTGTGTAAGGTGTCCGTTGTGAACGGCTCCATAAGCCGTAGTATCGTTATGTGTAGATTTACAGATTTTGTACGGTTACAAGTTTGTCTAATTTGAAAAAGATATAAAGTATGTTTGTTCTTTTAAAAATTTTCGTTATGCGAATGATGCGGTTAAGGGCCTATTATGATTACGAGTATTATGGTAGTTAGAGGGTTCGCTCGACCCTAGATAAGGGTCGGGTGCCCATCACACCCTATCGAAAATTGGGGTGTGACAACACACACCCCCAATTCCATGATGCTCATTCAATTCCAATCATTATAACATGCATACTTATTCCATAATACAAAAGAATAGAATTCTCACCTCTTTCTTGAAATTTCAACTCGCCGCAAACGTAGTTCTCTTACTTAACCAATTATACCACGTCGAAGAGCGTCTTTCACTTGTCAAGAATTCAAGAAGGATGAAATTTTTGCATCAAAGGTTGAGGCTCCAAGAATTTTTCTTTTTTTTTTTCTCTCTTTCTCTCCATGGCCGAAGGCCTTTCTTTCTTTCTTCTTGATTTCTCCCTTGCTTTCTTGAAGTTTCTAAGGATAATAATCCTTATATTAATTAGCACATGGCAAATTTAATAAATTTTTGGTGGGCTTGGGCCATAAGTGGCGGCCACCCCTCTCTTTTGGGCCTCATTTCTTCCTCTTATTCCTTTGAGCCCAATTGGTTAAAATTCTTGTTTTGTAATTCCCGAAACTAATTTCGAAATTCCAATTTTGCCCTTGGCCTTCCTCCGCATTTCCACACTAATATTTTTCATAAGTAACAACATACACACCTCATAAAACCAAAGCATGGTCTTATTCTTACAAATCACAATTGTGTCCAAATTTCTTACTTGAACGTGCAAAAATACGGGATATAACAACTTAATCCTTGAAATATAATAGTTTCCGAATTCCAAGTTTGCCCTTAATATTCCATGCCAATAATATTTATAAGCGACTTGCGCATTAAATCAAAACCGGAAAATGGCCTTGTGCTTAACTTTCCTTCCATAACCTATTACACGGACTCGGACTCTTGTATTGCAAAACGAGCATCAACGATCTTGCATCCTTTCGACAATAACTCCGGTGTCTATAGTTAACTAACTAACTCCTAATAAATCTCAATGTACCGAAACTTGGGGGTGTAATATTAGCGGTGACATGTCCGGCTATTTGGGCACGGTGGAATCACAAGCAGCCCGCCTTCGCGGTGACATGTCCAGCCATTTAGGCACGGTGGAATTATATCATCGCATATATCATAGACTTATCATTATTATACATCTCATATGCATATCATGACCTTATCATAACTTAGCATCATTATATATTTATCACCAAAACATACATTAGAACTTGAAGGCAACTATAGCTATGTTAGGGTGACATAAGGTCGTAAACCCCTGATTACATTATGGAGTGATCATAATCGTTATATCTCACCTTAGAGGGACTAACGTTTAAGGTGAGTGCACACAAGGAAAAACATCAATGGAACTCTATTTAGGGTCATTAGATTGTAGAAACATCATGTCGTATTCATAGTAAGAACCTTATGGAATTAACATATCATGGACTTTAGAACTTTTAGTCTCAACTCATAGTCCTCATCATCATGCTTGCATCGTATCTATTTTCTTTATCTTATGAAAAGCTCTTTATAACCATAAACTCATAGTATCCGATGTGTAGGAAAGTCATGGAATTGTAGGAAAATTCATGCCATGGAGTCATGCCTTAGAAAGAAAGGACTAGCCTTACATACCTCTTTCATTTCGCTATTCTATCGTTTGATCGTTCTCCTTCGATGCTCGCGTTTCTACCTTCAAGAGAATTCGCATTAACATTAGCTATTCGATTATAAGAACGTGCTTACTAAAGCTAGAGAAAATTGGGCAGCATTTTCTTTGTTTATACATCTTTACCCATATCACATATCAACTCCCAATCATCCATAACAACATTCATAATATTATAGGCAACAATCATCATTCATCTACATTATTCACATTTCTTAATTTCACTTCAACTTCTCCATAATCATGGTCATAATTCACTGTTGTGTTTTCTCACATATAATGCTCATCCCATGTTCTAAATGTCATTCATAACATACTTACAATCACAACATATCAATATTCATGACTCATTCCAAACTACTACTCAAAATGTCACTATTCTTACATTCATGACCCATTTCCTATTTCCTCCTACAATCCAAGTGTTTCAACTTTTCAATACCTCAAACAACATGAAAATACCTTAAAACTGACCTTAGATAATGGAAGAATAAGCCTTGAGTGGAAATACTCTTCTTGCACCAAAACCCTAGTTCACTTCCATTGAAATTCCTTGGCTTGGAGGAACTTTAATGTGTTTCATACACTTGGTTTTGTTGGTTTGATGAAGTTGATCATAGATTTCTCTTAGGTTCTTGTGGATGAAGAGTGGAGAGGATTCTAGAGTGTTCTTGAATTGTGGAGAAGAGAAATGAAATGAATTAAATGAGAGAGGGGGTCCTTATATCATTTTAAAATCTGACCCGACACGAACATACGGACCAACATATGGTCCGTATGTTTTATACTGACTGTATGTCTGGATAGTATGTTTGGTCCAGTGAAGACCCCCATTCTGGGCAGAACATACGGTTGAACATACGGTCCGTATGTTTTATATGGCCAGTATGTTTGGCCGTATAATGCCCAGCTCTCCGAAGTTCATTCTCGTTGACTCGTTTGACCTCCAATCCTTATGGAACCTTCTTGACACTTTTTTAACACCTCATTACCAATCTAGGGGATGTTATAGCTCTTCTCCAAAACATCATTAAGCTCTCATTAATTCGATACTCATAAATCTTGCCCGACACACAACATATACCTTGCTTACCTTAACAACTTTCTTCCCTCACCTCTAATGTCTTTGAAATCTCATTTAGAATCATCAAATGCAATTTCTTACTTATCAAAACATCATATACGTCGTGCCCTTCGTTAGTCTACTCACTGTACGTTAACGGGAAATTTTTGAGGTGTAACAAGGACCTTCCGGATACAAACCAAACATGCGAACACAAGTAAAAACATGCTGCGAATCCATCTGTAACCTCAGAATTCCCAACGGAGGTCACATTGACTCGGTCAACCCCCAAATGACTAAAACCATGTTTCCAACCCAAAGCCCAAAATTCGCCCGATTACCTCAGGAACCGTGTCGCCTATCCCCATGGGTCAAAATCATACTAATAGGGCTAAGGGAAGGGTAAATGGGTCAAAAGTGTAATAATGACCAAACGAGTCGTTACAAGTTACCACTGTGAAGGGTGTGCAAGTTAGCTTCAACCTCGTGATAATCAATGCTCTTATGGTCTCCTTGATCCTGGAAATAAGGTGTACAAAGCCAGTTTTCAAGAGAGATGAAACCAATGGTTTGTTGAAAATTTACATGACATGAAGATCCCAAATTGGATGACATTGCACATGGCTGTTGATTCCTATGAGTTCATTGCCGAGGCAGAGACTTGTCTCTCCATTATCTGTGCCAGGATCATTTTTTCAAAAACGAGTCTGATCTGAAACCTAAAAGGGCATTAATGATTACTGCGACCGTGGATGGCTTTCCCGTGAATGTGGGGAAACACATTTTCATAGATATTGAGGAGGCGACCATGGGGAGATCTAGGAGTCTATTTGTTAGACCTTGTACTTTCGTACGTCAAAATTCATCGTAAGTTAATTGGCGTAGATTTGGAAAATGAGATTATCTTTGAGGTTATAAGTGATTAACAATGTTAATATTAAGTATATAAGAGTTAAAACTCATGTTCAGTAGGTGTTGGAAGGATTAGAGGTTAAACGATCGAAGAGAATACATTTCGTCGAAAATTGATTTTGAAGGGATGATATACGGACCGTATTTTTTATTGACCCCCATCATATAATTGAAATAGCAGGGGTGGTGTGCTGTGCTAGATTTATGGTCCAAATAAACGAATCTTATATTGATTTACGGTCCGTATATCTGGACCATATATCAATGGCGGTGGAAACCCTTTTGTTGTATATATTTTGTTGCCTTCACTTCCATTTCATTTTAAAACTTCCTCTAGATCCCTCACACCCAAAAAACCCTCTCCAAGATATCCTAAGTAAACCCAAGGTGAAATCAATGATAGAAACGTGATTCAAGTGTTAGAAGTCCCGTGATGCTCGATGAATCCTTGTTCCTCTTCTTGTGGTGAATTTGGAAGGTGCTTAAATGTGATGTAATCTCTAGTTATGAGTGTTCTTACGTTATAAAGGTAAGATTCCATCCTTTCTACTTGTTTTTGAGCTTGTTCAAGTCTTAGTCAACTTGTTTGATAAGGAAATACGAAAGATATACTGTATACTTCATTCTTGTTGTCTTTGGGGGTGTGGACTATTTAGGCGAATGTTCTCATATTGTTAAGGCGCTAGAAAGTCATGGAAAGCAGTTGTAGTAGTTGTTATTGTCTTTATATTACATGTATGCGAAGGAAAGGAAGCGTATAGATATTTTTACACCCCGTACTTCCAGATGAATGTAGTTGTTGTTGTTGTCGTTATACTACATGTATATGAAGGAAAGGAAGCGTATAGATATTGTTACACCTCGTACTTCCAGATGAACGTTCACTAAGTTAAAGTACAAGTACGTGGAATTATGATTAAGATGAGCCATCTTTCGAGTTTAAGGAATGGTATAATTATTAGGTATACTTACGGATAAAGTGATATATGAGGAGTACTGGGAAGTCTCACGACCAAATGGAGTTGAAAAAATAAGCTATTGAGACTTTGGATTTTGTGGAAAATATGAAGGGCAAATTTTGGTTCAAATTTGACAAAGAATATCTTTTACTATATGAGAAGTTTTGAAGCAAAGCAAAAGCCTAAAATGAAGTTCGTCAAGTCTAGTTTCCAAAGCAACAAACCGCTCATCAATACAACATCAGAGTAGAGAATTATGGACGTTGCAATTTAGGCTAACGAGCAAAACGTACGCTTACGATTTCCGACTTCATGCTTCTCAACCTTAACCCGAATTTAACCCACTATTTAAAGACCAAATCTGATCCAAAACCTCACTTTTCAGCCAAGAATTCTCCAAATATTTCCCAAATCTTCTAGAAAATTCTCTCAACTTCTGTCCACAAGATTTTAACGCGAATTAAGTATATTCTCCGGATTTAAGTTTGGACAGCGCGTAGTTGCGATTATACTATCGTATTGCGATGAATCTTGGTTGGAATTCAAGGCAAATGTTGGAGATATCACGGTACTAGCGGGAATAAGGTATGAATCTCTCCTTATTGATATGGATATAAGTTTATTTATGGAAGTAGAGCTATAGAATAATTGTATAGTGGATTTATTGGTGGAGAAATTGGATAAAACATCGTGTGAGATGTTATGGAATATTTTGGTGTTGATAATATTGTTGTTGATGTTGGTTGTTGTTTTTGATGTTGGTTGCTGAATTGAGATTTTGGGTTAGGTATATAAACAGGGGAGATCTCGCCGAACTATTTCTAAGCATTCTAAAGGGATTTTTAATTAAAGGCTTAAGACAAGTGTATGATGGTGAGCCTAATAATAGTATGAACGATTTTATATGTAGATTACAAGTCAGGAGATAAGTGGGAAGGTCAAGGAGCAAGATTCCAGGTATGTTAAGGCTTGTCCCTTTCTTTCTTAAGGCATGATTCCTTTATTGTGAACCTATATATAACATCTTCAATAAACTCATTTCTAAAAGTACCAAAGCTTACAGTTCCCGGTGTTCTGGTGATATCCTTAAGCTTGTTTCATGGCTATTGATGTTATTCATTGATGTTGATCTCATCTTATGACTTTGTTCCTTCAAGGTGAGACGTGTTCATGATGACGGTTCCATAATAATAATCCAACGAGTTTAGGAACAGGTTCTTAAGGAATGTCTTATAGGACATGAGTAGAGTGCTAGCAGAGGATCTTTAATGAGGTATTTAATGTTCGAAGAGAGGTTCCTGTTGTATCTTAGGATTTGGTTATAGTCTAGTCAAGTGGAAAGAAGTACTAATGGCCAGAGATGTGCTTATAAGGTTCATATGATTATGTAGACACTACAGGTTAAGCGAAGACCATGAGAAGTGCATATAGATTACTTGTAGTGTCACACCCTTAATCCGATAGGGTGTGATGGGCACCCGACCCTTACTTAGGGCCGAGCGAACCCTCTGACTATCATAGTACTCGTAGTCATAATGGGCCCTTAACCAGATCATAAATGCATAATGAAAATTTTCAAAAAAATGAACATACTTTATATCTTTTTCAAACCAAACAAAACTTGCAACCGTACAAAATATGCAATATCATGTATAACAATACAACGGCTTATAGAGCCGCTCACAACTGACATCTTATACACACGACTCTGTCTGTAAAGTCTCTAACATGATTCAGATATCACAACACAAACAAACTCTGACTCGGCAGCACTCCAGAGGAAGTGGAGCTCGCCAATCCCGCTGGAACATCTTCTGCTAATATCTTTAGCTCACCTGGGTGTACCTGCGCGGCATGAAACGCAGCCCCCGAAGAAAGGGGGTCAGTACGGAATGTGTACTGAGTATGTAAAGCATGGAATACAGCAAACGAGATCATAACCGAATTGAGGAGTACAGAAAATGTGCATAATAGTCAGAATACCGAAGTACATGTATCTGTAATACAAATAGTGCATAAGAGGTACAGAAAACATGTATAATAATCAGAATGCTCAAAATACTTAGCTTTTCTTTGAAAAACATTTTCGTCTCATATGTATATAAAATAGGACATATCATAGTATCCGACATTAACCGATGTAGGATTCGCCTAAACCAATGTGGGATTCGCCTAAACCAAAGGCGGAATGTGCCTCGCCACTGGGTTTGCCCCACCATTGGGTTTGCCCCACCAATGGGTTTGCCCCACCACCGGCGCCGAAACCAACAGATCATATTTCTGAATGCATATGTATATATCACCTTAAATAGAATCGTCATATTATCAGATCATCAAATTAAACAGAATCATCACATTATCATATCATCAAATTAAACAGAATCGTCATATTACCGTATCATCAGAACAGATTCATTATATTATCAGATCATCACATCATCAAATCATCATGTCATCAGATCATCAGATTATCATATCATGTGGCCTATGCGTCCGCATAGGGACCTATGGACGGAACGTGGTCGCCCTCTCCGCCTTGGGCGCCACAACTCATCATACTTCGGAAGTTTTCATATCTCCGTATCTCCGTCACACATCATATCATATAACCACGGTACCCGCCAAAGGGGCTCGGCGTACCGAACACATCATAACACCATAATATTAGTCGCTCATCATACTTCGGATTGTGCGCACGATAGTAACGGCCCGGGACTCGGCGAAGGAAGTAACAATAATGTGCACGAGCAGAATCGTAGGATCTATATGCAACCCACAACATTTATACAGACTTAACAGAATAATCACACAAGTTATCATTTCCAAGCCAATGTCATTAATCAAATCAAATCTCTTCCGGATATTACTCGGAAACATATCAATAAACTCTATCAATCATAATTATATATTCAAATCATATGCATGCAAATTCTCATTTCGTACATTTACACAGATTCCATAAAGCAATCCATACAGATTATTATTTAAAAACCAAGCCACTAGTCATGGCCAAGTCCAGATTCTTCCGAATATTTCTCGGGAACACGTTTAAACAGAATTTTAGCCATCATAGTTACGTATCAAAGTCATATACATACTCATCCTCATTACGTACCTAACATACTCGGGGTCGGGATGATAAGTAAGTGATCATACTCGGGTAAGTCGAGGATGATAGTCATTTTTAAGTTCTTTTCCAAAATACCGTCGAACTTTATAAAGGAACGCCATGGGCCTTGCGCGGGACCCACGACGAGCGCCAACCCAATCGTAGCCCGCCTATGAACATTATAGTCATAATACACCATACATGTAACCTCCTACGAGCTTATCGAGGCGATCCGAGCCTTTGTGTGTGAAAGTTACGGTTGTTCGTAGTTCCGAATCTTTTAAGCACATAATTCTTTAGGCGACATTTATTTCCAAGCATAAGATATGGGTGAGTAGCGATAAGACATAAGGACCATAATTTATACTACATTAAAATTGTCAACATTAAGAGGCAAATAAAAATCACGATTGGATATGCCCGGATTGGATCGTAGGAGAGAGAATTACTCGGGATCGTGTCATAGCTTAATTTAACTAGGACATGCCAAAGAAAGAAGGGTGAGCTTTACATACCTTGGCCGCTTCCTTAGCTAATCCGAACTTATGTCTTGACTTCTCACGATCTACAATAACGTCATTAGGCATCAACCATTAATCATAACGCTTGAGAATTCAATTCCAAACTAACACCTTATTTACAGTATATGATAAATTCCGCTATAGACGCATACAAAGATCTCCCCTATAAATCCAACACCCCGAGATTTCCACTCGGCCAAATCACAACAACCAAACCAACAATCATTCCAACAACATCAATAAATAATTCAAACGCATTCTAACATTAGCAACTCTTCTTTACATAATTCATCGACATCCCATTTACATTCAAATAAACCGCATACAATCAAGCCAACTTCATTGATCATACATTCAAGTATTAACCCGAGACCATTCAAACACGATTTAAGAACATTCCAAACAATTTATACAATATTCAAAATAATCCATCCAACACACCATTGGACCCGAAATCACCAATTTCCCATAGGAACAACGACAATACATTTCTTCCTTCCAAACTCATCAATGGCACTCATAATCCACACATTTACAACATTATTTCCATAAATCCACGAAACTATATTAAAATCATATTATTTTTCCAAAACAGCCCGCAACACTATAACTTCAACATGAGTCATCAAACCTTCATTTTTCATCATGAAATTCACAACAACAACAAGCATGCTACTAAATAAAATTTGTTCATCTCTTCCACACCAAGCAGCCACCATTCGGCCAACATCCACACACACACAACTTCATGAATTTCATCCATTTCAACACATCACAACACACTCAAACGTCCATAACACATACAAGAAAGGATAGAACCTTACCTTTTCCCTTCAATCCTTCTTCTCGGCTAGATTCGTAAATCATGCAAACAAACGCCTTGCTTGCTCCAACAACTAGCTCATGTTAATAAGGACCCTTCAATTAGTAGAAAAGTTAGGAGAAAATTATTTTTTTCCTTCAATTTCCATGTCACCATATTCGGCCATGACCATGGCCGAATACTCTCTTGCTCTCTCTCTCCATCCTTCTTGAATTTTCTAAGTTGGAAATGATAAGTGGTGCCTTGTGTTGCCTTCTCTTATTATATATATATACATGTGCACATGCACATGGCCGGCCACTCCCCTCTCTTTTCTTTTTTTTTTTTCGTTTTCTTTTTCTCCAATTTTCTAGAAATTTCTTAAATTTTAAAAGATGAATTCTCCCTTGTCATCTTTTTCCACAAATGTATTTTTGGCCACTAAAGCATAAGATGAACACATGTTTTATTGCATGGCTTGCAACAAGTGGCCAAGGCATAAGTGGGGCCCACGGCCACAATGGCTTCTCCAAGAAGTCATGAATTAATAGAAATTTCTAAATTTCCAAGTTTGCCCTTAATATTCCATGCGCATAATATTATAAGCGACTTGCGCATTCAAACAATACCAAAAAAATGGCCTTGCCCTTAACTTCCCGCAACTTGCTCGGAATGCCCCAATGTACAAAAATGCGGGATATAACATCCTTCCCCCCTTTAGAACATTCGTCCTCGAATGTTCAACTAGCATTACAGGGTCGCATAAGCACCTCGGGGGAGCTCCCTTTTCATAGCTATTGCCACCCTTCATACTATCCCTAAGTTATCCAATACCATTCTCTTGTCATACTCTTTTTTCTTCATACACGTCACCTTTCCCCGGCTCATTGAGGCGTCGTGTCATTCAAAGTCCGTGCAAAACTTCTCACACTACGTTAAACATTATCCTAACTTTCATCCACTTATCGTCGGTTTTCCGACCTTACTAACTTGTTTCCATAAGGGGGGGGGGGGGGGTCTCATTCGTAGCCTAAGCATCCATATTAAACATACTACCATATCAACTGTTTCTTTCTCATCCTTACATTTCTCTCACCTGCTTCCCCCCTTTAGGGGTGTACTTATACCATTATCCGCTTATACTTCACCTCATGTCCTTATTTCCAATCTCAATTGGACAACACTTTTATTCCGACGGTAAGTATCTAAGGTCCTCTTAAAATATCCTCCTTATCTCAACCTATCTCGGGTGCTTTCTTTGATATTCCCTTATCAACTCTCCTGTTTACGCCTATCCCTTATTCTGCACGCGAGGGATCTTATGCTACCTTTGTGTCACTCAGAACACACTTCTTCTACATAATCCTTCTCTCGTTTTCAAAACGTACTCTATTCACTCACATTCATCCGTATCATCCCAGTCATTTTCTAACATTCGTTCTACTCATGTTTCCCCTCTTTCTATAACCTGAGCTCTCACAGTCCCGTCATTTATGGTACTCGTGTCCGCAGTTGCACACGCCATATCCTATTACTACACTATTGTCCCACTTCCTTCTTATTTCCCCTTTCCGTTAACTCCTTCTCCTTACCGACCTGATCCCGTCCTCTTAAGATTCCTGACCACTCTGCATACTCTAATTTTACTTAGACCACCCCAGTTTCTCATTCACTTCTTACGTCTGAATTTGTAAGATTTTCAGAAAACTTTCCAGGGGGGTCACCCATTCCAAAATAGCTCTCACTCCAAAGACGCTTAACCTTAGGACTCCGATGAAATACGGTGTGTTAATGCTAATCTAACCGTGTCTACCTCATCGCATGACATTTATCACATAATCTGGAGCAATTTGAAGCCTTAACGTATTCCAAAATGTTTTCGCAACACACCTCACCATCTATTTTATCAATACGTTCTTATCCGTCACAATTCTTTTTTCCTCCGTACCCTTGTCTTAATCATATCACTTTATCCAAACCTACCAGTCCTTTCGAAGTCATCTCTTAATGTCACAAGTCATCATCACCAATCCGTTCCAAATTCCTTATTACCATATCCTCATCGGCTTCCTATTTACTATTATCACCAACTCTTTGGTTAACTTATTCCTAGAGGGCAACCACACTCGTAGCTCAGTCGACTCCCATCGTTACTATTAACACGACTCTTTCAAAACATATTCCAGACTTACATCTTACTCTCGTATTATTTCCGGAAAAATTTCGGCAGAGTTTCCTCTGTATTTCTTACTATTCCAAAACACCGCACGCAGAAATACGAACAAAGGCTTCCTCAAAGGCCATCATCATATATACATATCATATCGTATTGTATCATATCATAGCCACACAGGGCTCTCAATATTCATAAAAGTCCGAAAATATTAGATTTACCTCATATGCTCAACACGGCTACACGTGTCACACTTTCTTACTTACCTTCCTTTTCAGTTTCAACTTTGCATTTCAATCGTATGCCAATACCTTACTTGACATATATCTTTCATACCTTGGCTTACCTGCATGCCTTGTAGTTTCCAACATCGCTAATCATTTTCTTCTGTCGCCTTCTCCTGAAATCAAAAGTTAGTACCGGAAATCTCATTTCCTATAACTTGGCTCTATGGCACGATCTAAGAAGTGAAAGAAGAGTAACCACCCTAGATGCCTAGCCTCCCGTTTATAGATGTGGCGGCTTCACACCATAAATGGGACTCTACATCGGACACGACTTTGCGACAACCCCTAGGACGAACTGCTCTGATACCAATTTGTCACACCCTTAATCCGATAAGGTGTGATGGGCACCCGACCCTTACTTAGGGCCGAGCGAACCCTCTGACTATCATAGTACTCGTAGTCATAATGGGCCCTTAACCAGATCATAAATGCATAATGAAAATTTTCAAAAAAACGAACATACTTTATATCTTTTTCAAACCAAACAAAACTTGCAACCGTACAAAATCTGCAATATCATGTATAACAATACAACGGCTTATAGAGTCGCTCACAACTGACATCTTATACACACGACTCTGTCTGCGAAGTCTCTAACATGATTCAGATATCACAACACAAACAAACTCTGACTCGGCAGCACTCCGGAGGAAGTGGAGCTCGCCAGTCCCGCTGGAACATCTTCTGCTAATATCTTTAGCTCACCTGGGTGTACCTGCGCGGCATGAAACACAGCCCCGAAGAAAGGAGGATCGCACGGAATGTGTCTTGAGTATGTAAAGCATGGAATACAGCAAACGAGATCATAACCGAATTGTGGAGTACAGAAAATGTGCATAATAGTCAGAATACCGAAGTACATGTATCTGTAATACAAATAGTGCATAAGAGGTACAGAAAACAGGTATAATAATCAGAATGCTCAAAATACTTAGCTTTCCTTTGAAAAATATTTTCGTGTCATATGTATATAAAATAGGACATATCATAGTAGCTGACATTAACCGATGTGGGATTCGCCTAAACCAATGTGGGATTCGCCTAAACCAATGTGGGATTCGCCTAAACCAGTGTGGAATGTGCCTCGCCACTGGGTTTGCCCCACTATTGGGTTTGCCCCACCATTGGGTTTGCCCCACCACCGGCTCCGAAACCAACAGATCATATTTCTGAATGCATATGTATATATCACCTTAAACAGAATCGTCATATTATCAGATCATCAAATTAAACAGAATCGTCACATTATCATATCATCAGATTAAACAGAATCGTCATATTACCGTATCATCGTAATTGCATTCATTATATTATCAGATCATCACATCATCAAATCATCATGTCATCAGATCATCAGATTATCATATCATGTGGCCTATACGGTCCGCAATAGGACCCGGCGGACGGAACGTGGTTGCCCCTCCTGCCTTGGGCGCCACAACTCATCATACTTCGGAAGTTTTCATATCTCCGTATCTCCGTCACACATCATATCATATAACCACGGTACCCGGCCAAAAGGGGCTCGGCGTACCGGACACATCATAACACCATAATATTAGTCGCTTATCATACTTCGGATTGTGCGCACGATAGTACTGGCCCGAGACTCGGCGAAAGAAGTAACAATAATGTGCACGAGCAGAATCGTAGGATCTATATGCAACCCACAACATTTATACAGACTTAACAGAATAATCACACAAGTTATCATTTCCAAGCCAATGGCATTAATCAAATCAAATCTCTTCCGGATATTATTCGGAAACATATCAATAAACTCTATCAATCATAATTACATATTCAAATCATATGCATGCAAATTCTCATTTCGTACATTTACACAGATTCCATAAAGCAATCCAAACAGATTATTATTTAAAAACAAGCCACTAGTCATGGCCAAGTCTAGATTCTTCCGAATATTTCTCGGGAACACGTTTAAACAGAATTTTAGCCATCATAGTTACGTATCAAAGTCATATACATACTCATCCTCATTACAGACCTAACAGATAAGTAAGTGATCATACTCGGGGTCGGGATGATAGTCATTTTTGAGTTCTTTTCCAAAAGCCGTCAGAACTTTATAAAGGAACGTCGCGGGACCCACGGACGAGCGCCAACCCAATCCGAGCACTCCTATGAACATTATAGTCATAATACACTACAGAACCTCCTACAAGCTTATCGAGGCGATCCGAGCCTTTTGGTGAAAGTTACGGTTGTTCGTAG
Source organism: Lycium ferocissimum (assembly GCF_029784015.1). Classification (NCBI taxonomy): domain Eukaryota; kingdom Viridiplantae; phylum Streptophyta; class Magnoliopsida; order Solanales; family Solanaceae; genus Lycium; species Lycium ferocissimum. Next base: position 6,778 of record NW_026727942.1, on the reverse strand, counting down.
TTCTGAATCTTTTAAGCACATAATTCTTTAGGCGACATTTATTTCCAAGCATACAGAAGACATAAGCACCATAATTTTTACTACCTTAAAATTGTCAACATTAAGAGGCAAATAAAAATCACGGACATGCTCGGATCGTAGGAGTAGAATTACCTCGGGGATCATATCATAGCTTAATTTAACTAGGACATGCCAAAGAAAGAAGGATGAGCTTTACATACCTTGGCCGCTTCCTTAGCTAATCCGAACTTACGTCTTGACTTCTCACGATCTACAATAACGTCATTAGGCATCAACCATTAATCATAACGCTTGAGAATTCAATTCCAAACTAACACCTTATTTATAGAAATTCCGGCAGCATCTCCCCTATAAATCCAACACCCCGAGATTTCCACTCGGCCAAATCACAACAACCAAACCAACAATCATTCCAACAACATCAATAAATAATTTCAAACGCATTCTAACATTAGCAACTCTTCTTTACATAATTCATCGACATCCCATTTACATTCAAATAAACTGCATACAATCAAGCCAACTTCATTGATCATACATTCAATTATTAACCCGAGACCATTCAAACACGATTTAAGAACATTCCAAACAATTTATACAATATTCAAAATAATCCATCCAACACACCATTGGACCCGAAATCACCAATTTCCCATAGGAACAACGACAATACATTTCTTCCTTCCAAACTCATCAATGGCACTCATAATCCACACATTTACAACATTATTTCCATAAATCCACGAAACTATATTAAAATCATATTATTTTTCCAAAACAGCCCGCTACACTACAACTTCAACATGAGTCATCAAACCTTCATTTTTCATCATGAAATTCACAACAACAACAAGTATGCTACTAAATAAAATTTGTTCATCTCTTCCACACCAAGCCAAGCGACCACCATTCACCAACATCCACACACACACAACTTCATGAATTTCATCCATTTCAACACATCACAACACACTCAAACGTCTATAACACATACAAGAAAGGATAGAACCTTACCTTTTCCCTTCAATCCTTCTTCTCGGCTAGATTCGTAAATAATGCAAACTAACGCCTTGCTTGCTCCAACAACTAGCTCATGTTAATAAGGACCCTTCAATTAGTAGAAAAGCTAGGAGAAAATTATTTTTTTCCTTCAATTTTCATGTCACTGATACGCTCAAATTACACCCATTAATGGTATAACGCGGACGTTGTCAAATATAGTAACCCAACAAGGTTGGGGTCGAATCCCACAGAGAACAATATGTAGGCAATTTAAAGCATTAGGAATTATCACTAACAATAGATAGACCGAACGCATCAATGGTGGTTTTTGACAAGGTTTTGAGAAAATACGGAAATATAAATTCTAATCTAGAAAGCAAGTAAATTGATCAATGGCCACAAGTAAGGAATTAAGGAATCTATTTCTCAAGTAACGATCCAATCTATTTCACGAATTATAAATAACAAGTTTATGTTAATTAGCCTCGGATAATGACTCTAAATTAACTTCTCCCGAAGATTAACTAGACTACCCAATTGAAGATCCCTCAAGCAATTAGGAGCATTAAGAACACCCGAATATGGCTACAAGTGGTATCGCCTATTCCTAGGTCAATTTTCATTAGATGAGGGTTAACGCCCCAAATTCATGTTAATTATTCTATCCCAACCCCGTTCTTCCTCTTTCGAGTTTCAAACAAAGTAAATGGGCAAGTCCTAGGGTTAGCTACTCCCGAGAAACGTTGAAAAATAAGAATAATTAAAATAACAAGAACTTACTTGATTAAAAATAATGTCGATGATAAATAAGCATAACAAGAGTATCAATCTTAATTGTCACCAAGAAATTCCCATAAACAAGGATTGAATAAAAGAAAGAAAATATAGTAGGAACCCTAGCCTCCAAACTTGTGTTTTATGCCAAAGATCATTTTACAATCTTCCCAGTTGGCTTTTTAAATGAACTGTAGTAGAAAAAATCGTCAAAATCCAAGTTCTGCTCGGACTGGGCCGGAAAACCTTCAGCGCGAACGCGCCATGTTTCTGCGCGAACGCGTGGATGACGTCAGCATCACCCTTCTTATTTCAGCGCGAACGCGTGGACTACTGGAGCGAACGCGCAGTGTAACTGGCGCGCGTGGGCGCGAACGCGTGGTTTACCTGCGCGAACGCACAGAGTAATTTTCCAACAAAATTTCCAGAATCTCCAGTTCTTTCCAGTGATCAACTTTTTTTCCCCTTTTTTGCTTGTTTTCCACACTTAGGCTCTAGGGACCTCGTATTACCTGAAACATAACAAAAACCACGTAAAATCACATAGACTTGCTTAAAAACAAGTAAAACTTACAGCCGGAAAGCATCAATTGTGGCGTAAAATCACGCCACATCAACACCCCCAACTTAAAGTATTTGCTTGTCCTCAAGCAAGCCATACAACACAACGACTCAATCTAACACCTAGATATCATAGAATAACAATGTCTACATTGGTTTTAACTCTGAACTACCGGCATGCATGTTTTTCTTCCAATGACCACCCCAATTTTCTGTTTTAAAACAACATACACAGCTCAAGAACGCTATGACTAACACTGATGCTTCAATGCATGACATTACATTATCGAACATATTATGATGCACACAAACGCTACTTTAGGCGGTCACTCTATTTTTCTCACTTCTCATCCTTATGCCCTCACATAGACCAAAAGAGTGTCCCAACACACATATATACAACAGGAATGGGACGAAGACGAAAGAGACAAGAAAAATACTCACACTCACAAAGAAATTCATATCTACACATGCAAACACCATAGGCTTGCCCTTATTTTCTATGTCTTCATCCTAGGCTCGCTCGGTTGTGATCTCATTAGGGCTTGTTTTGGCTTGTAATGTAGGCTTAGGGACGGGTAGGATACTTTTTAGATATTAGTGACTCACCCTCCTTGAACACTACACATCTCTTCACCTTAATTCACCTCTTTTCTTTCCAACCCCTTTTTTTTTCTTTCAAGTTTTCGACCTCGATGTGATTTTATTCCTAACCAGCTTACAAATCTTTTTGTGTTACAATTTTCTATTTTTTTTTCTCTTTTTTTTTTTTTTTTTGATATATATGCAACTCCCACATCTAATCTCCACTAGCAAACTCCACCACCCCCAACTTATGTTTTTAACATCTACTTCACAGTTAATTCACCCTCAACTTTAGGCATTTTGCCTTATCTTATCTAGCAAAGATTTCAAGGAGGGAACGGGTGCGAAGATAGATTAATTGTACAAAGGGTAAGGTTTCATACTTGGCTAGCCAAGAAAAAGTCAAAAGGCTCAAAAGGGAAACTAGTGATACTTTTACTTTTGGTAGGGCGTATTTAGGCAAAGTGACTTTTTACGCAAGGAAAGCCTAAGATCGTCTCACACCCAAACTAGCCTTCGGATTTCAAACAAGACCAACCGAGCAAGTTCTAGATTAAACATGCATAAACAGAGCCAAACTAACAACTCACACACACATTGGCATAAGGACAATTATTTTTACACTTGTGACCTCCTAAGTAGTCATTCCTCACACACAATACCCCAATAATCATAATGTCATATAAAGAATCAAATATGTCAACCAATGACTGTCTTAAGTATGCATTTTTCAAATTTCGAGGGGTTCAAAATTTCCAACAAACCATAGCAACATGCCATCAGTTACAGAGTAACACCAAATAAGTCAAAGCTACTCTATTCAACCTAAGCAACATCCTAAACATACCAGTTTCAACAAAAATAACACCCTCGGAAAAGAACTCGGCAAAGAAAAGCGAGGGGGTCCTAAACACATATTTACAATACAACAATACCGGGATAGCCCCCCCAACTAAAAAATTTTGCAGTGTCCTCACTGCATCACATAAGCATACAAAAAAATCTGAGGCATACCTGCTAGCACTGAGTGCTATAGTCATCTCTGCTCACCCTCGGAGCTGGAGCTGCTGGGCTCTGGCAGGACAAAATCTTCCTCATTGTCCTCCTCCTCAATCTTTTCTCCGCATACACTCCTCAGAATACTCATCATCTTGTTCAAAAACTTGCTTTGCTTCTTGGCATGCTCTCTTGCCTTTTTCTGCCTTCTCTCTATCTTACCCTGTTTTTTCTTTATATGCTTCAGCTCCTCCACTACACACACGCTAATGTCGGACCATCAGAACCAGAAGGAGCTGTAGACGTGCCCTCTCCATATGGGCCGGCGGGGAGACTAGTCACTAGCTGCCGAATCCGAGTGTCCATCCCACGGACACAGGTGGAGATATATCGAAACGGCTGCGGCCTCTTGCGGTGGTGGCAAGAGTGGTATAGGCCGGAGTAGGAGCGGCGCGCTCCATCGGGCCGAATCCGATGCGAGAGTGAACCGCCCAAATGGACGGGGCTGCTATGTCAATCTTCCTTTTCTTCACATTCTTGGGCCCTCTCTTCTTCAATGGATGAATCGGTCCACCGGGCCCCTTTTTCTTGTCACCTGGCCTTGTGGGCACCTCATCAGTGGTGCACAAATAAGTGATCAACGACGGGAAAAATAGACTGTTATAGCCCGTATTTCGTGTGCTTGGATACTGCGAGACAATGGCGAGAAGTTAAGGACAAGACCATGTTCTAAAATAATCTCAATGTACAAGTTGGTGGAGAATATTAATTATGGACATTATTAGTATGGAAATATGGAGAGAGGTTGAGGTCGAAAAAGGAAATTTGCAAAGTGGCACCATGGTAATATTATGGAAGGCTAGGGATAAAATGGTAATTTCACAAAGTTCAAGAAAATTCTTGAAAACTTATGTTGGCCATGTGGCATGGGTGGAATGTGCTCACATTTGAATTAAATGGGGGGCTAATTGTAAGTTATAAAAATTTCATGGACAAAGCTTGTATAAGAAGACATTAGTCTTCTTTGATTAATTAAGAGAAATTTCAAGAAAATGAAAGAAAAATCTAGAGAACAAAGGGGTGGAGGAGAGAGCATGTGCCCCTCACATGCTTGTATAATTATATATATACAAGAGTTCATCTTTTTAATTGAAGAGAGTGGAAGAAAAAGAGAGAGTAAAGAAAGAACAAAAAAAAAAAAGGGAGAGAGAGAGGGCTGGCCGAAACCAGCCCCTCAAAGTTGATCATGGAAAAAAAATTCTTTCCTTCAAGTTTTCCTACTAAGCGAAGGGCCCTCGTCGACGTGGAGTAGTTGTTGGAACAAGAAAACTAATCATTCTTGCAAAGTGTTGTTCTAACCGTGTAGAAAGATGGAGGAAAGAAGGTATGGTTCAATCTTCCTTACATGATTTATGGGTGTTATGCATGTTGAGATATGTGGAAATGGATGAAATTCATGATGTTGTGTATGTATGGATGTTGGCCGAATATATAGGTTGTTTGTGTAGCAAAGATGAATTAATGTAATTTAGCGTTCTAGTGATGTTGTTGAGAATATTATGACGTAAAATGGATGTTGATGACTCGTGTTGAATTTGTAGTATTGCGGGCTGTTTGGGAGATTGAATTCATTTCATGTAGTGTGTTGCTTGTTGGGGTGATGTATAGAAAATATGGAAAATTCATGGAAAATACGAATGTGGTAGTGCGGCCGAATATAGTAGTATGTGTAGAAGTGAGGAATTAATTTTATTTAGTAGTTTGGTTGCTATTGTAATGTATGAAAATGAATGAAAATCCATGAAAATCTATGTGAAGAGTGTTGTGGCCGAATGATAGAGAATTTGGTAAGTTGTGGTAAATTGATGTAATTTGATATCTTAGTTGTTGTCATTGTGGATTATGTGGCGTTGAATGAAGGGTGTGGTTGAAGTTAATGAATATAGATGATAATGAAATGTATGGTTGTTGCTAAATTTGAAGGTTTCGGGTGAAGTAGTATGTCGATTGATTCGACGGAATATTATGCGAATTAAATTGAATTAAATTGAATTGAATTGAATTGAATATTGAAGTGTTGCTAGAATAATTGTGGTATTGTTGTTGGTTTGGCCAGGTTGAATTCCCGGGATGTCGTTGATTAGAAATTGGGCCGAGCCATATTCTCGGGGGTGGTATATTTACAGGGGAGGTGCTGCCGAAATTCCGGCAGAATAGAAGTGAATGCGTTTGAAAGGTTAAGGCAAGCATATGATAACGAAACTAATGAATGGATGAATTCTCTTGCATGTAGACTGTTATAGCCCGTATTTCGTGCGTCTGGATGTTGCGAGATAATGGTGAGAAATTGAGGACAAAGATTATGCTCTAAAATAATTTTAATGTCCGAGTTGTTAGGAGTATTATTTATGAGCATTGGTGTTATGGAAATATTGAGAAGGCTAAGGGCAAGAAGAGAAATTCGCAAAATGGGCCGTGAAAATAATATGGAAGGTTAGGGACAAAATGGTAATATTGTGAAAGCCAAGGGGCAAAATGGTAATTTCACATGATGTTCAAGAAATTTCATGAAGGGCCATAAAGGCCATGTGATAAAAAAGGGGGAAAGGATGATGACAAATAATAAGTCATCTTTATTTTAGAAAATTCAAGAAAAAAGAAAGGAAATCTCTAGAAAAATATAGAAAGGGGGTGTGCCCCTCACATGCATATATATATATATATATATATATATGAGGGGAGAGGTCATCATTTTATGCAAGATAAAGCAAGAACAAAAAAAAAAAAAAAAAAAAAAGAAGGAGAAACTACAAGGCCATTCGGCCATGGAGAAAAATTA
>NW_026727941.1:0-28516 GCF_029784015.1 Lycium ferocissimum | reverse complement strand
AAGTCGGGGTTTTCCGATGCACTTTTTTTTGATACTTACTTTTATGATTTCGTCGTTTTTTTTGCTTTCTTAATTTAATATTCCTCGACCCTTTCCGGTGCTTTCTGCGCGCGCGTACCCCGGATGAGGAGATGATGTTAGCGAAGATGTTCCCGGGATTGGCGAGCTCCATTTCTACTCCCGAGCCTTTACGTCGGTCAGAGTACTTTTTGTATATACGAGTTAGAGTTAGAGGCTTCTTACAGACAGTGTCGTGTGTGGGCGTATGTGAGTTTGTGGTGTTTGTGTAAACCGATGTATTATTATGCATTATCTTGCACATTTGTTTAGATCGGCTATGTAAGCCGACATATCGGTACGTATTATGTTACAGATTCGTTACGACTACGATTTTATTTGATTTGAAAAAGACGAAAAGTATGATGTTCTTCGAAAATTTCCCTTTTGCTTTTGACGCGTTTTGCGGTTCCAAGATGATTATGTGTATTACAAAAGTCCGCGGGTGTTCGCTCGGCCCTAGGTAAGGGTCGGGTGCCCATCACACCCTATCGGATTAAGGGTGTGACAATGGCAGCCCTACCGGCTTATGCCGTTATGTATATATATGTATATGTGACCACCTTGGGGGTGACGTCTTACTTTTCTATATATATAAAAGCTTTTGTTATACTTGCTGTGGACCGATTATGGAGGCGACGTCTTACCTTCGCATAAGCCTATATTAGTAGTGTGATGATTATGATTAATGTGTGTGTACGAGTGCCCAGCTCGGGCACTAGTCACGACCTACGGGGTTGGGTCGTGACAATAATGCAGTGAAACTGTGCACGAATACATACCCGGCCCGGGACTCGGTGAAAGATGTAGCAACAGCTCGCACGAGCAGAGTAGTGAGAAACCATATGCACATAAATCATCATTACAGACTCAATGAATAAGTAAGTAGTCGACGCTCGAGAGTTAAAACGGAAATCGTTTTAAGTTCTTTCCAAAAAAAATCGTTAGGACTATACAAAGGAAAATCTCGGGGACCACGGATATGCATCAAACCAATCTGGGCCCGCCCATAAAAGTTAAAATCATTGTACGTTATATGATCATTTGCGAACATATCAAGGCAATCCGGTTCCGTCTAAGAAATTCTTTACACCCCGATCTTACTAGGGTGTGATGGCACCCAACCTTTACTTAGGGTTTCGAGCGAACCTACATCGTCATAGTACTTGTAGTCATAATGGGCCCTTAACCGGATCATGAATGCATAATGAAAAATTTTCAAAAAACGAACATATTTTATATCTTTCAAATCGAGATAACTTGCGACCGTACAAAATACAATATTATGTATAGCAATATGACGGCTTATGAGCCGCTCACAACGGACATCTTATATACATGAATGCGTAACGCAAAGTCTCTAACATAATCGGATACCATAACACACGTATACACGACTCGGCAAAGCCCGAGAAAATGGAGCTCGCCAATCCCGCTGGAACACCTTCTGCTAATGTCTTCAGCTCACCTGGGTGTACCTGTGTGGCATGAACGCAGCCCCCGAAGAAAGGGGTCAGTACGGAATATGTACTGAGTATGTAAGGTTCAGAAAACAGCATAATGAGCAGCATAGAGCATGAATATAAACATCATGGGATCATAGAACGGATAATGAGGTAAGGGAGTAACCTGTACATGTGAATGCCCTTTTTGGCCGGATACTACGCATGCCTGTTTTTTTTTTCTTTCCTTTTTAAAAAAAAACATTTCTTTTCGTAGGCATGGAGAATAGAACTCATATCATGTCGTGTCTTGTCATAACATATCATGTCGTATCATATCATATCATAGCGTATCATATCATATCATATCGTATCATATCATATCGTGTCATATCATATCATGTCATATCATAGCGTGTCATATCATATCATGTCATATCATAGCGTGTCATATCATATCATGTCATATCATAGCACCGAACGACGTCGGCTCGCCCACATAGCGCCAAAAAACTCCGGCTCGCCCATAAATCCCGCGTCCGGGCATCCCGCGTCCGGGATGATAAGCCAGCTGACCAGGTGGCAATGAAACATGTTTCCCTTCCCATTTCCCCCATGTATACAGGTATCCCATCCCCCAACCCATGTGCATATACATATCTTTGACGTATTTGTCATAGACATCTTCTCATATCTGGCATCATCCTTGTCACCATAGAATTATGTTCATCGTTTTAGTCATAAAAGCTTTCAAAATCATCAAACTTGGTTTTTGGAGAAAAATGAATATTTTGGAAAACATTTGCAAACTTTTTTAAAAGAAAATCATGCCTTAGAACCATTACTCCTAACGTTTGAAAATGAGAACGTTATGGAAGCCTTTAACACGTCTCACGTAATTACATTCGTGGTAGAAACGTATCGTCGACATATTCGTCATAGGCATTTCTTCATATTTGACGTCATTGTTACCATTATAAGCCATATTCATCATTTCAGGCATAAAGGCTTTCAACCTCTTAAAATTTAGTCTTTGCAACATATGGACATCCTGGATGTCACACCCCGATCTCACTAGGGTGTGATGGGCACCCGACCCCGTAACCGGAGCCGAGCGAACCCACAGTCTCTTTCTACGTACTAATTTTTTTTTTTGAAACCTCTACGTCAAGTATACATAACAAGACTGCTGGAATATTCCTTTGTCGCTTTAGAATCAAATAAACTATATGACTATACAAAACTTGTATCAGGGTACAAACTGGCTCCCGAAACCCACGACTCTGTCTGCAAAGTCTCTAACTGTAATCAGAAATCCTGGCACGTGTGCTATGACTCGGCTACACTCCAGGCCAAATGGAGCTTGCCAACTTCGCTGGAACATCTTCTATCCTGGCTTCTATCCGTCTGGGTGTACCTGCGTGGCATGAACGCAGCCCCCGAAGAAGAGGGGTCAGTACGAGCAATGTACTGAGTATGTAAGACATGAACAGTAACAACATAGTAAGAGGCAGTAAAGTATATCATGTAAAGAGAGTATTCTGCATACAAGATATATCATGGGAAGGCATGTACGTACATATGGAACATATCACGTGTAAAGCATTAACTTGTGCGAGCAATAAGCGTATGGAAACGTAGAGAAGCAGTGTCATAGGATAAAGGAGTAACACAGTACATGTGAGTGCCACTCGGGGCGGAGGCCATGCATGCCTAGCTTTTTCTTTTTCTTTTTACGAACACGGTGTTTCTTGTTTTTGTACATAGAAAACGGATACTTTTCGAAAAACGGTACTTTGCTTTGCGGTACAGACGCCGAATTCATCGGCTCTCCCACCCCTCCCCAACGGTGTCCCAAATATATCATAGTATATATATATATATATCACACAAACGACGCCGCGTACGGCTCTCCCATATCCCGCGTCCGGGCATCCCGCGTCCGGGATGATAAGCCAGCTGAATCAGGTGGACACAGTTGCCCTCCCCATTCCCCACATAAACAATGTATACATATACATTCAGCAATATCAGGTATTATATACATTATCATATAAACAGCATGCATGGGAGCCCAAGGAAAGTCATGTGTCTATCGGAGTGACGTAAGGTCGGTAACCTCCGATTACATTATGGATTGACCGGGATCGCTTTGTCTCACCTTGAAGGAACGAGTATTTTAAGGCGAGACTATCAATGAAAAGCAACATCATGAACAACGTAGAATAGGGTCACAAGACAAGATTTCATGTACTTTGGAATCCTAGGAAAACGATCATCATACTTTTTCTCATCTCTAGCATCATCATTATCATCATGGAACCATAATCGTTGTCTTAGTCTTTAAGGCTTTCAATATTGTAAAACTTGGTTTTTGGAGAACAATGAAAATTTTGGAAAACATTTCTAAACTTCCGGGAAGGAAAATCATGCCTTGGGATCAATGGTTTAATTAGAACAGCTATCGTTATAATAACCAAGAACTTTCATTGACTATAATACGGAAATAAGCCTAGTGGAACAATAGGAGGGAATTCGGGAATAGTGGGCCCACCTCGGATCAAATGAGGCGATACACCATTTGCGTATAATACGTTTCGTGTCATTACTTATGAGGGTTTTAGGATGGTCGGGTGTGGTTCATACGAGTTCTAGGTGTCTAGGAAGCTTTTTCGAAGATTTCACACAATTTCTAGTTCAATTCTACTGAATGAATAATGCGTCACGACCCGGCCAAGCCGTGGTGATCGGTGTCCTACTTGGACACCCATACGTACCTGCCTGTCAGGTCCGATATACCAACCGGCTAATTCCATTTAAACATATATAAATTCATACGGATATAAGGTGCATCGCACGAACATACATATACGGATATATACATACGGGGGCCGTACGGAGCCGTTAGGGCTATTATGTCAGACAAAATCGTATATCGCACATACCTACCGGACGGTGACAACCCACAACCCACAAACATGTCCGCAGACCTCTAACATACAGAACAGAATCAGAAGACGGGACAGGGCCCCGCCATACCCAAATGATCATATATACAGAACAAACAGACAACAAAAGATATATACCAAAAGTATCGGCTCGGATCAAAGGGGGAGCTCTTCAAACGACGGAGATAACCTAATCGGCGGCGTATCACGCGGCGCGTACTGTGTACGTGGGCATGTAACACGACCCCCGAGAAGCGGGGGGGGTCGGTACGAAGATGTACCGAGTATGTAAAAGCGGAAACATAACATACATAATTAAAATAACCGAGTCGATATGTAAAATCGTAACGGATCGAAATACGAAAATAAAGCGGACGGTCGGATTCGTAGCGGAGTCGGACTTACGGAGCGTACGGACGAATCATAGCGAGTCGGACTTACGGGCGTACGAATCATAGCGGAGTCGGACTTACGGAGCGTACGGACGAATCATAACGCGAGTCGGACTTACGGGCGTACGACGTAGAATCTTATTATGTCGGTTTGGGAATTGCGGCGACGGAGGCACAATGCGGATCGAGAGATACGAAGTGTGACGGACGGACCTTCGGACAAAACCGGATCTCAAATCTATGTCGGACGAATCAGAGTCCGAATCAGACGTACAGAACTGTAACAGACAGAATCATGCATGCAGAGTCATAATCATATACAGACGTACATACCAGATATCAAATCTCAATCACATACAGACAGATCCCGGCCCTTTAATAAGGGACGCGGTAACAGAACCCGGCCCTCGTAGTACGGGACGCGGTGGACAGACAGAATCAGATCAAATGCCATCCTGGGCGCCATCCCCATAATATCACATAATCGGATCATAATCGGATCATATCGGATACGGACGGATCCCGGCCCGCACAATCAGGGGACGCGGTGAACAATGCAGTGAAGTGCACGAATTACAGAACCTGGCCCGGGCGCAGTGAAGGAAGCATTGAGGCATCCACGAACAGACAAATGAGAAACCATATGCATACAGACCGACATACAGACTTAATAAAACTGAAACAGTTCAGAAAACAGATCAGATCAGAATAGTCAGATTATATCAGAACAGAGTGTCCAGAATCGTTACGGATGTCAGAATAATGTTCAGATTCAGAAAGACAGTCAAAATGCTTATTAGTTAGCGGACAGAAACATAATCACGAGTTACTTTTGCAGAACGGACAGAAATAGATCAATTTGAGTCATACCGGGAGTATCAGGGTTTTGTGGGCCCACCTCGGACCCAACCATAGTAGAAGTACGTAATTTATGGATAATAAACCTTAGGGAGCCGTCCATAATCATTTTAGGGTGTTTCAACTCCATTTGTGGAAATTGCATACTTATAGGTCATTTTAGGAGAAATTGGTTCAATCTCATTGAAAGATTTTTCGCTAACTTCATTCTCAAATGGTGAGAAGCAGAAGTGTCATCGAGGCTCGCTGTCAGGCCTGTTAGACTCAGAACATGCCAAAGAAAGATAGGGAAGGCTTTACATACCTGGATTGCGCCTTACGCTTGTCAAATCTCACTTCCCGTTTCGTCCAAAAACTAAATGGTCATCTTTACCAGTTACTATTCATGCAAGCTAACATTTCAATCTTGGGGTTATACTTGGCTACCGAAATTTCGGCAGCACTTCCCCTATAAATATGACACCCCCGAGATTCAACTCGGCTCAAAATAACCAACAACAAGCCAACAACAACACCAACAACAATAATAATCAACTAAAATCGCTTACTAACATAGTTAGTCTTCTTTCTTCATAAAGCAACAACTTCCAAACTAACTTCACATTTTCAAGCTAATATCAATATTTTCATACTCATCTACTCATTCAAGACCATCAAATGCAATTCAAGAACATTTCACATTATTTCACCAATTATACAACTTTCCAACATAAGGCCAAAATTCTCATTCCAACTCCATACTTTCAAATCAATGCTAACTCAAACCATTAAACCTTTATTGATGTTGCAAGAATCATAACGACACAACTAACATGACAAACAAAATAATTCATTTTCACTCCACTTCTTCCATAACTCACGGCCAACTCCTATATTTTCCAATTTCCATCAATTCATTCTACTTTCATTTTCAACATGAATTTCATCATAACTATAACTAGAATACAACAAAAGATTCAACTAATCGTGACCATACAACATACATACACACACGGTTCCAACACCACACATATACCACACGGCCACATTCTATTTTTTTCCAACTTCAACCAAATTCTTTTAACTTTCATTTACAATATGAATTCCTTCATAAACACAACTAGAACATAACACCAATTTCCATACACAACCATGCACATACTCACGGCCATATATCTATATATACACACACGGCTACTTCCACACACCACACTTCCATCATCTTTATCTAACTCTAATCATTCTAACATGCATACTTATTTCACAACATAAAGAATAGAATCCATACCTTTTTTCAATCTTCCTCCACTTGCCAAGAGAAACACCTCCTTGCCTTAAAAATTATACCAACTTATAGAGGATCTTGAACTTAGTAGTAATTCATGAAAAAAAACAATCTTTGGATCAAGATTGAAGAACTTGGAATTTTCTTTTTCCTTTCTTTTCTCTCTTCCTCACTATGGCCGAACTTGGAGTGGTCTTTTTTTTTTTTTTTCTTCAAGCTTCTTGATTTTCTTGAAACTTCTTAATGATAAGGATTCCCTTAATATAATTTAGCACATGGAAAATATTTATTATTTGGTGGACTTGGGCCTAGTAGTGGCCGGCCACCTCTCTCTTTGGGCCTAAATTTTCTAATTTATTTTTTGAGCCCAATTCTTCATGAATCATATTTGGCAATTCCCGAAACAAATTTCCAAAATTCCAAATTTGCCCTTAGGCCTTCACCGGTGTTTTCACATTCAAGCTTCCACATCCGCCACACACCTACTAAGAAAAATTCAAACATGGCCTTCTTTCTCATGAATCACAATTATTTCGAATTTTCCGATTATGCAAAAAGGCGGGATATAACATCCTCCCCCCCTTTAAAACATTCGTTGTCACGACCCGACTAGGGGGGCCGCGACGAGCACCCGGTGCTACTCCACCCGGGTACCCCTCATCATATAATCACATAACATCTAGGTGAGCCATAATCGTTTCAAGCATTATAATTATACACCGTAATAGTCCCATTGGACAACAACCATCATATATCATATCACGGGCATCTGTGCCACAACAACGTACATGGGCCGACGAGGCCAGCAAGACGATATACAAAAATATAGGCCGACAAGGCCCGAGTATGACATATCTATCCCCCGTTATGCGTAATTATGTACACAAAAGTGACTACGAGAAATGGAGCCTCGCTATGAAATCTCTCGAACAGTACCGAGCACTCCCTAGACTCGTATCATATTCTCAACATCAATATAGCAACATAATAGGCAACGCGGGGGGAGACAATAACATCATCGTCAGACAGCCGTAACCGTACTCTTTTTTTTTTTATCTACTTCCTTTACAAAGTTTTGCACATTCGCATTCATATCACATACATAATCATTAGTAGCGGCGTTATAAACATAAAATAGTAAACTTTTCCATCACATTATACAGTAAACTTTTCCATCACATTATACAGCGACACGAACAACCCAAAATACAAACATTTACTGTACACAACTGTCTACGAGCCTCTAGACATAGTACATATATACATAGACAGGGCCGAATACTGTAGTGCCCGAGAATACATATACACAAAGTAGTACCAAGGGAGTGAGGCTCCGGAACAACTGGAGCGCTGTAGAGTACCGCTGGTATAGCTCCTAAGGATCACGTCCACACGTCCGCCGACCGCGCGGCATGAAACGCGTCCACAAGAAGGGACGTCAGTACAAATAGTGTACCGAGTATGTAAGGCATGGAAGATAACACTAGCAATAACATGATGTAGAATTAACAATGTCATGGAGTCATAAAGTATGGAGAAGATAGAACTTATACCCTGTCATGTATTATCATCTCGTATCATGTCGTGGTACATCTTATCTTGTCTTGTCATAGTATATCGCGTCATAGTATATCGTATCATAGTGTGTTAGGCTATAGTATATTATAACATAATACCTCATATCATAGTATAGCATGTCATAGCGCGTCATCGCGTGTCATGTCATAGCATAGCGTATCATAGCATGTCTTACCATAGCATAGTATATCATAGCGAATCATAGCATAGCATAGCTTGTCATATCATGTCCTGTCGTGGCAGATCATAACATATCATGTCATAGTATTGCTTACCGTAGCGTATCTTATTATAGCATGTCTGGTCATGACATGGCAGGTCATATCATAGCGCCGAATAATGTCGGCTCACCCACATAGCGCCGATATACACCGGCTCACCCATAAATCCCGCGTCCGGGCACCCCGCGTCCGGGATGATAAACCAGCTGATCAGGTGGCAGTGATACATATTTCCCTTCCCATTCCCCCATGTATCCCTTCCCCCCAACCCAGGTTCACACACATAGCTTGTATCCATATACATGTCGTGTATACATTTACTTACCCTATTTACATGTACCTATTTCCTATACTTATACATATATCATATCGCATTATCTCGTCATGTCATGCGATGTCATAGACATTCCCTCATCTTAGTATTATCATTTCTATCATAGAATCATGGTCGTTATTTTAATTATAAAGATTTTCAAAAATTGTAAAACTTTGATTTAGAAAAGAATAAGTTATTTAGAAGACGTTTTTAAACTTTTAGAAAGGAAAACAAGTCTTGAAATCGATGAACTAGTCAAAACAATTATTATCTTGTAGTTAGTATAATAACCCAAACGTTTCTTTTAGATTCTACTTCGCAATACGTCACATAGAACATTGAAGAAAATCCGGGGACAAGGGGCCCACCTCGGACCAATTGAGGCGGCGTATCAAATTTACGCATATTACCATTTATAACGTCACTTGTGAGGATCTTAGAGTAATCGGGTCCTATTTGTACAAATTCTAGACGCTTAGGAAGTTTTTCCAACATTTTGCGCAAGTTCTAGTTCAATTTCATTGAATGAATAGTAGCCAATTTCAATTTTGGATTTCGAGGAAAGGAAGGGCCCCGAGGCCCGTGGCCAACCCCACTACGTCTAAGACATGCCAAGAAAGGAAGGTAAAGCCTTACATACCTCTTTCCGCTCCTTTTGCTACTTGCAATTCACGTTGCAATCTCGTCAAAATCTGCGAATTAGTCATGTTTACCAAAACTCTCATTAGGCTTCTTAGAGTTAGAATCTTAAGAACCATTCGGCTACCGAAATTTCGGCAGCACTTCCTCTGTAAATGTACCATCCTCAACATTCAGTTTAGTCAAATTCTCATCAAACACAATCCGGGAATTCAAACCCGGCCAAACTATTAACACAATGCAACAACTACATTAGCGGTTCACATATTGCATTCAAGACACATAATCTCAATTTACCACTTTCTTCAAAGCCTTCCAACTTCAATAAACACACTAGCAACATTATGATGTATATTCCAACAATCTCATTCCAATATCATTGTCTTCCATACATGTAAAAATATAATACTCAATTTACATGAGCTTCAATCACAAGTCTCCAACCTTTACAACTTCATAAGACTATTATGCATTCGTTAGCGACATAGTATTCACAACACCACAACAATCAAAACACTAAATAAAATTGAGTCATTTTCTTCCATATTACATGCATACACGGTTATATACACCATGCACACACACGGCCCCCTTCATGCACTCACAACTAAAATCATTCAACTTTCATTTTCCACATAACTTTCACAACCATAACAACCAAACACTAAATAAAATAATTAAAACATGATTCATACATGCTTGTGGGTGTACACGGCCAGCCCCTACATCTTTGTCCTTCATGAGTTTCATTCATTTTTCATTCACTATAACATGCACAAGCATCCATAACATAAAAAGGAAGTAAATTCTCACCTTCTTCCTTGATTCTTCACTTGACCACACTTAACAACTTGTATGATTGTGAGTCTTCCTTGCTCCAACAACCACTCCACCTTGGTGTACACCCTTTACTTAGTAAGAAATGATTTTTGGAGAATTTTTATCAATTTTCTTGAATTTTTCTCATGTGGCCGATTGGCCTTCAACTTTCTCTCTCTTTTTTTTTCTTCTTGTTCTTGCTCCTTTTTTCTTGAATTCTCTAGAGAGTATGTGATGAATATTAGATGACTTAGTCATCTTATATGCAATTAACACATGGTTGAATTAAAAATGGGCTTGGACCCAAGCATGGCCGGTTGGGCCTTTATTTTTTGCTTTCAAAAATTTCAAGCCCAAATGATATTTTGGGCTAGTTCTTGTAATTCATGAAACCCGTTATTTTTTTTCAATTTCCAAATTTGCCCTTCGTCTTTTTCCATATTCCCACGAGTCATATTGCGAATTTTCCTTTATGCCCTTGGCCTTCCTCATTATCTCCACTTTTAAATTTTTTCCATAAACGATTCATATGCCAAACAAAATAAAATATGGCCTTGCTTGTCGTCTTCCCGCGATTGTCTCGAATTATCCGATTGTAGTAAAATGCGGGATATAACATCCTCCCCCCCTTTAGAACATTCGTCCTCGAATGTTAAACTAACCTCATAGCGCATTATAATACTTCGGGGAGGTCTCCTTCGTAGGTATCTCACATATCGTTCAACATATCCATTTTAGACCCAACATACCTTTCCCTTCTGCTAATTTAGTCCGTCTCCGCCTACATGACTTTTATAGGGTTTCTAACCATTCCACACACTGTAATTTACAGTGGGCTATCTAATTTTACATTCGTCTCTTGTTCCCACATTTATGGACTTTTCAGTATATTTCCCAGGGGGTCACCCATCGTGAAATTACTCCCACCTGAGCACGCTTAACCTTGAAACTTTAATGCATTTCGGCATCTTAGCCTTAGTATTTTCGCCACCATTCCCTCACACTGCTTATATCGCATAATATAGAACAAGTCGGGGTCTTAGCAGTCTTCACAACGCCCGCGTAACACGTCTTTTCTTTTATTTACAATTCTACCCTTCGCATTCTCTAATATTCACTGTTACCTGTACATATGGTGACTTTTCGTCCTAATTTCCAAATTTTTAATATGTTCAGCAATCCCAAGGCAGCGTAGGATAAGATGGAATCTGAATCAATTGACACGCATATTATAGAAGGTGCTGAAAAAAAAGTACCTGTGGCCGCGTCTGCGGAAGGCTCAGGGTCCTGTCGCCCTGTCAGTGCATATAGGCGGTGTGGAGGGCCGGCTGAACTGGGTGTCCCTCCTCTGCCTCGGCCACGGCCTGCTGGAGCCTGGGAGGCCTGTCCTGGAGGGCGCACGGATGGTGACGAACTCACTGCTGACCCGGCGGGTTGCGCTCCGCTTCTCTCATTCCTCAGCGGACAATCTCGCATAAAATGGTCAGTCCGTCCGCAAGCATAGCACGCACCTGTATCCCCGTAACACTGTCCCGAGTGTGGCCTCGCCACACCGGGTACACCGTGGCGGAGGTGGCACCATCCGGCTGGATTCAGCTCTATACTGGGACCCCGAAGCTCTAGTACCCTGATCTGGTCCCCTATCCGCAAATCGAGGAGGTGCACTGGCTGCCGGTTGATCTGAAGACCTAAATTGCTCTTGTGCCTGTCCCCCTCTGTACTCGCTTCTGGTCCGAGAAAACCTGCCTCTTTTTCTGGAGCCCCTATCTGAATAACGCTCTTCTCCGCGGGGCTGATGTTGTTCCTCTAGGTTTTGGGCATGAGCCTGGATACGGGCAATGGTCATCCCGTCCTGGAGTGAAGCTGTCAGACACTCCTTAATTATGTGCGGCCCCAACCCGCTCACAAATCGATGCACATGATCCCCCATATCAGCGATCATGGCTGTGGCATACCTGGCCAGCGAGTTAAAGCGGAGGCTGTATTCCCTGACGCTCATATTCCCTTGCTTAAGATTTAAGAACATATCGGCTCGTGCTCGTCGAACCTCCGGCGGCAGGAAATGTCGTAGAAATGCCTCAGTAAACTCCTGCCAAACCGGGGGAGGGGCATTTGCTCCCCTGGAGGCCCTCCAACTGTCATACCACAGGACTGCCACATCCCGCAGCCTGTATGAAGCCAACTCCACGGACTCTGTATCCGAAGCATGCATGATCCTCAGAGTCCTCAGCATCTGGTCTATGAAATCCTGCGGGTCTTCCTCTGGTTTTGACCCATAAAACTCTGGTGGTTTTAGAGTAATAAAGTCACGGGCCCTGGCACTTACTGCCCTATCTCCGGGGTCCGTATCCTGCCGCTGAGCCTGTGCGGCAACTAATCGGGTCAATAACCGGACGGCCTCGCCATCCGCCGGCCCGAGCCGCCGGAGGAGGTGGAACTGGAGGTGCGGGGGCTGGAGCTGGGACTCTTTCCTGCCCTGCTGGGGCAGGGGGAGCGTCATTATGAGATTCCCCTTCTTCTGGCTCCCGTTCAACTCTTTTCTCGCCCACCGCCTTGCCCTTCTGGGCTGCTGTAGCTTTCCTCTTCGGTGGCATTACTGAAACCATAACATAGGATTAAGAAAGGAGTATGGAAACCTGGCAACATAGCTCTATCGCACGATCTTAGAATACAAAGAAGGTCATATTTCCTAAATGCCCTGTAGCCTCCTGTTTATTGATGTGGCGCGCAACACACCATAAACAAGACTCTACTAGACACGGCTCGTAGACAAACCCCTAGGACCGAACTGCTTTGATACCACTTCGTCACGACCCGTCTAGGGGCCGTGACGAGTACTCGATACTTGTACCGAGCACTCCCTAGACTCGTATCATATTCTGGTTACAAGCGGGCCTTAGAAGCTGTGCTCTTTTTTTTTTTTTTTTTTTTTTTAACAGAAGCATTAGTAGCGGCGTTATAAACATAAAATAGTAAACTTTTCCATCACATTATACAGCGACACGAACAACCCAAAATACAAACATTTACTGTACACAACTGTCTACGAGCCTCTAGACATAGTACATATATACATAGACAGGGCCGAATACTGTAGTGCCCGAGAATACATATACACAAAGTAGTACCAAGGGAGTGAGGCTCCGGAACAACTGGAGCGCTGTAGAGTACCGCTGGTATAGCTCCTAAGGATCACGTCCACCTGTCTGCTGACCTGCGCGGCATGAAACGCAGCGTCCACAAGAAGGGACGTCAGTACAAATAGTGTACCGAGTATGTAAGGCATGGAAGATAACACTAGCAATAACATGATGTAGAATTAACAATGTCATGGAGTCATAAAGTATGGAGAAGATAGAACTTATACCCTGTCATGTATTATCATCTCGTATCATGTCGTGGTACATCTTATCTTGTCTTGTCATAGTATATCGCGTCATAGTATATCGTATCATAGTGTGTTAGGCTATAGTATATTATAACATAATACCTCATATCATAGTATAGCATGTCATAGCGCGTCATCGCGTGTCATGTCATAGCATAGCGTATCATAGCATGTCTTACCATAGCATAGTATATCATAGCGAATCATAGCATAGCATAGCTTGTCATATCATGTCCTGTCGTGGCAGATCATAACATATCATGTCATAGTATTGCTTACCGTAGCGTATCTTATTATAGCATGTCTGGTCATGACATGGCAGGTCATATCATAGCGCCGAATAATGTCGGCTCACCCACATAGCGCCGATATACACCGGCTCACCCATAAATCCCGCGTCCGGGCACCCCGCGTCCGGATGATAAACCAGCCGATCGGGTGGCGTGATACATATTTCCCTTCCCATTCCCCCATGTATCCCCTTCCCCCAACCCAGGTTCACACACATAGCTTGTATCCATATACATGTCGTGTATACATTTACTTACCCTATTTACATGTACCTATTTCCTATACTTATACATATATCATATCGCATTATCTCGTCATGTCATGCGATGTCATAGACATTCCCTCATCTTAGTATTATCATTTCTATCATAGAATCATGGTCGTTATTTTAATTATAAAGATTTTCAAAAATTGTAAAACTTTGATTTAGAAAAGAATAAGTTATTTAGAAGACGTTTTTAAACTTTTAGAAAGGAAAACAAGTCTTGAAATCGATGAACTAGTCAAAACAATTATTATCTTGTAGTTAGTATAATAACCCAAACGTTTCTTTTAGATTCTACTTCGCAATACGTCACATAGAACATTGAAGAAAATCCGGGACAAGGGGCCCACCTCGGACCAATTGAGGCGGCGTATCAAATTTACGCATATTACCATTTATAACGTCACTTGTGAGGATCTTAGAGTAATCGGGTCCTATTTGTACAAATTCTAGACGCTTAGGAAGTTTTTCCAACATTTTGCGCAAGTTCTAGTTCAATTTCATTGAATGAATAGTAGCCAATTTCAATTTTGGATTTCGAGGAAAGGAAGGGCCCCCGAGGCCCGTGGCCAACCCCACTACGTCTAAGACATGCCAAGAAAGGAAGGTAAAGCCTTACATACCTCTTTCCGCTCCTTTTGCTACTTGCAATTCACGTTGCAATCTCGTCAAAATCTGCGAATTAGTCATGTTTACCAAAACTCTCATTAGGCTTCTTAGAGTTAGAATCTTAAGAACCATTCGGCTACCGAAATTTCGGCAAAGACTTCCTCTGTAAATGTACCATCCTCAACATTCAGTTTAGTCAAATTCTCATCAAACACAATCCGGAATTCAAACCCGGCCAAACTATTAACACAATGCAACAACTACATTAGCGGTTCACATATTGCATTCAAGACACATAATCTCAATTTACCACTTTCTTCAAAGCCTTCCAACTTCAATAAACACACTAGCAACATTATGATGTATATTCCAACAATCTCATTCCAATATCATTGTCTTCCATACATGTAAAAATATAATACTCAATTTACATGAGCTTCAATCACAAGTCTCCAACCTTTACAACTTCATAAGACTATTATGCATTCGTTAGCGACATAGTATTCACAACACCACAACAATCAAAACACTAAATAAAATTGAGTCATTTTCTTCCATATTACATGCATACACGGTTATATACACCATGCACACACACGGCCCCCTTCATGCACTCACAACTAAAATCATTCAACTTTCATTTTCCACATAACTTTCACAACCATAACAACCAAACACTAAATAAAATAATTAAAACATGATTCATACATGCTTGTGGGTGTACACGGCCAGCCCCTACATCTTTGTCCTTCATGAGTTTCATTCATTTTTCATTCACTATAACATGCACAAGCATCCATAACATAAAAAGGAAGTAAATTCTCACCTTCTTCCTTGATTCTTCACTTGACCACACTTAACAACTTGTATGATTGTGAGTCTTCCTTGCTCCAACAACCACTCCACCTTGGTGTACACCCTTTACTTAGTAAGAAATGATTTTTGGAGAATTTTTATCAATTTTCTTGAATTTTTCTCATGTGGCCGATTGGCCTTCAACTTTCTTTTTTTTTCTTCTTGTTCTTGCTCCTTTTTTTCTTGAATTCTCTAGAGAGTATGTGATGAATATTAGATGACTTAGTCATCTTATATGCAATTAACACATGGTTGAATTAAAAATGGGCTTGGACCCAAGCATGGCCGGTTGGGCCTTTATTTTTTGCTTTCAAAAATTTCAAGCCCAAATGATATTTTGGGCTAGTTCTTGTAATTCATGAAACCCGTTATTTTTTTTTCAATTTCCAAATTTGCCCTTCGTCTTTTTCCATATTCCCACGAGTCATATTGCGAATTTTCCTTTATGCCCTTGGCCTTCCTCATTATCTCCACTTTTAAATTTTTTCCATAAACGATTCATATGCCAAACAAAATAAAATATGGCCTTGCTTGTCGTCTTCCCGCGATTGTCTCGAATTATCCGATTGTAGTGCCTTACATACCTTTTTGTCGCACTATTCTATGCTCGTACGACTCCTTCCGATGATAGCGTTTAAACCTTCATTAGTATCATAACAATGGCCATTAGTCATACACATTATGCTCTCTATCTAGGTTTCTCAATTTGCTTCTAATCTACCCATAATCATGGTCATAATGCCCAACTTCATCCATTCATCTAAAGTGTCTAGTTCATGTTCTTAACACCATTTATAACACATTTATATCACAACCCAACAACATTCATGATTCAATTTCAACTATGTCTCAAAACGTCACTATTCATCATTCATAACCCATTTTGCTATTCTCTTACAATAACCAAGTATTTCAACTCCCAAATACCTTAAACAACATATAAATATCATGAATCTTACCTTAGATGCTTTAGGAATAAGCCTTGGTTGCTAATACTCCTCTTTGAGCAAAACCCTAGTTTTTCTCCATTTGGATTTCTTGGCTTGGATGATCTTTGATGATTTCCTTTACTCTTGCTCCACTTATTTAGTGTTGTTGATCCTCAAATGTCCTTGAAAACTTGTGTAATAAATGTAGAGAGAGATTCTAGAGAGAAGTAGTGAAATGATAAAAATGAAATAAACAAGTCTTGGTCCTTATATTTAATGACTTGAAAATCTGTGCCTTGGGGAGAACAGTGGTCGTCCATGGAGGTTTACGGTCCGTATTCCACTTTACGGACCGTCCTTCGCGGTCGTCTTTAAGCTTAAGCTGAAACAGAAACCTTGGCAACATGCATGGTGATTTACGACCATGGTTTACGGGCCGTAAATCACTTCACGGTCCGTCCACCAGGTCGTATTTAACCATTTCTCGGCTGGGCAGAAAGTTGAAGATTTTGCATGGCAGTTTACGACTGCTAGTTTACGGACCGTATTGCACTTTACGGTCCGTATTCGTGGTTTACGACCCTTTGGGCGCTTTTGCCAATTTCCAACTTTTTCACATCTCTCTCTCGACTTTTATTCTATTCATTCTCATCCATATTCATGCATTGCTAGCTCATTTACTTACATTGCCCATGAAGCATTATACACTCGCGCTCCTCGTACTCACCACTAGCTCGTCCGCTTGCGTACCAACGGGAAATTTTCCGAGGTGTAACATTCTACCCCCCTTAGGAACATTCGTCCTCGAATGTTAGAGTCTTGGGGAATTCGGTAAAAATTTCGCCAGAGTTTCCCCTATAATATGGTACTATCAACCTGTCACAACAGCCCAAAATATCGATGCCTCACAGGGCTACAACATAATAGCATTACGAATTGGCCACTCACGACCCAAAAGCATAAAAAGAAAGTACACATACCTTGTGATCTTGACGCTTCATCTTGGCCCTCGTCTAAGGGCTGAAATAAATGCGGGTATTTGGATCGCATATTATCCTCCGCTTCCCATGTCATTTCCTCTCGGGTCGTCATTCCTCCACGAACTTTAACCGAGACTACCTTTTTGTTTCTAAGCCTCCGTACTTGCCTATCTAATATGGCAATGGGTATTTCATCATAAGTTAACCTTTCGTCACTTGAACATCATTTATCGGGACGATCCTCATAGGATCTCCAACACATTTTCGAAGCATTGAGACATGGAAAACTCGGATGAATCGACTCCAAATCCGAAGGTAGATTTAATTCATAGGCCACTTTGCCCACTTTGCGCACAATTTCATAAGGCCATATATACCGGGGACTAAGCTTCCCCTTTTTGCCAAATCTCATGACGCCCTTCATCGGCGACACTTTCAAGAACACCCAATCTTTTACCTCGAACTCCAAGTCTCTTCGGCGATTATCCGCATAGGACTTTTGACGACTTTGAGCCGGGTAGCAATCGATCTCTTATAAGCTTGACCTTTTCCATGGCTCGTTGGACCAAGTTCCGCCCCATTAATTTAGCTTCTCCAATATCAAACCACCCTATTGGGGATCTACATTTCCGGCCATATAAAGCTTCATACGGAGCCATCGGGAATGCTAGAATGGTAACTATTATTGTAAGCAAATTCAATGAGTGGCAAATGATCATCCCAATTTCCTCCAAAATCTATCATACATGCCCGTAACATATCTTCAAGAGTCCGGATAGTGCGTTCGCCATTCCCATCCGTACGTGGGTGAAATGCCGTGCTAAGGCTCAATCAATCCCTAGACCCTCCCCGAAAAGATGTCCGAAATTTGCCGTAAGAGTTCCTCTATCCGAGATAATAGATACCGGAACACCATGGAGTCTCACTATCTCTTTAACATAGAGCCTTGCGTAATCTTCCGCCACATAAGTCGTTATTGCATTATAAGAAATGGGCTTACTTGGTGAGTCTATCAACAATTACCCATATAGAATCAAACTTACGTCGAGTACGGGGTAAACCGGTAATGAAATCCATATTAATCACTTCCCACTTCCAAGTCGGGATCTCTATAGCTTGTAGCAATCCGCCCGGCTTTTGGTGCTCTATTTTCACTTGTTGACGATTATCATTCGGCTACGAATTCCCGCTTACATCTTTCTTCATCCCATTCCACCAATATAAGGACTTAAGATCATGATACATTTTCGTCGTTCCGGGGTGGATAGAATAACGGGAACAATGAACCTCCCTCAATATTCGTTGGCGTAGATCTGCCACATCGGGGACACATAGTCTACTTCGATACCGGAGAGCTCCGTCTCCTGAAACGCCAAATGATGATCCCTCTTTCTGAGCAAACGTGTCTCGCACCGCATGTTCACAAGCATGGGATCCTCATAGCGCTCTTTTACTTCCGCTACTAGCGATGAGACTGCTGAATTCTGAATAGTAGCTCCGCTGCTACCTGAGTCCACTACTCGGACTCCTAGGCTCGCTAACCGCTGAAGCTCACGGGCCATCCCTTTCTTTTCTGGTCGTACATCACATAAGCTCCCCATAGATCTGCGGCTAAGAGCATCAGATACCACGTTAGCCTTTCCGGGGTGATACAAGATATCAACATCATAATCTTTCGAGCAACTCCAACCATCGTCGTTGCCGCATTCAACTCCTAAGCTTAAAAATGTATTGAAGGCTCTTATGGTCGGTATAAATGTCCACATGGACACCATATAAGTAATGTCGCCATATCTTTAACGCATGGACCATGCGGCTAATTCTAAATCATGGGTTGGATAATTCCGTTCGTGTTTCCGTAACCAACAATCATACGCAATCACCTTACCATGCCGCATTAATACACATCCTAGCCCAACGCCCGAAGCATCACAATATACGACATATCCCTCCAATCCCTCCTACGAAGTGTCAAGACCGGGGCGGAAGTCAATCTATCTTTCATCTCTTGAAAACTACGTTCACATGCATCTGTCCATTGAAACTTAGCCGACTTCTGGGTCAACTTTGTGAGCGGTGCAGAAATAGAAGAGAAACCCTCAACGAATCTCCTGTAATAACCTGCTAAGCCTAGAAAGCTACGAACCTCCGTAGGAGTCGTGGGCCTTGAACTATTATGGCCAAGTCTTTACGGCCTCGATCTTTTGGCTATCCACGCGAATACCATGAGCAAGACAACATGGTTTAAATGATGCCGAGTTCAACCAAAACTCACATTTAGAAAATTTAGCATACAACTCTCGGGTTCGGAGGACTCCTAAGACAATGCGCAAATGATCCGCATGCTCGGCCTCGGATCTAGAATACACCAATATCGTCGATGAATACAATCACGAACGCATCCGGAAAAGGCTATGGCGAATACATTATTCATTAAATCCATGAACACTGCCGCGCATTAGTTAGGCCAAACGACATTACTCGGAACTCGAAATGGCCATATCTCGTTACAAAAGTCGTCTTAGGGATGTCTTTCTCCCTCACTCTTACACAAACCGATATCCGGACCTTAAATCAATCTTTGAGAACCATTTGGCACCTTGCAATTGGTCGAATAAATCATCGATCCTCGGAAGAGGATACTTGTTCTTAATCGTCACTTTGTTCACCGATAATCAATGCACATTCTCGAGGAGCCATCTTTCTTTCGGACAAACAAATCAACGGTGCTCCCCACGGGGATGAACTAGGCCGACGATAAAGCCTTTTTCAAGTAAGTCTTTTACCCAAAGGTCCTTTAACTCTTTCAAATACTTTCACTTAAGTGCCATCCTATAGGGAGGAATAGATATGGGCTTAGTGTCCGGCAACACATCAATTGCAAAATCGATCTCCCGCTCGGGAGGAAGGCACCTAATGGGAGCTCTTCCGGAATACATCCGGAAATAACGTTCACCAATGGACAAGGAAGGAAACAAGAGAGTCGGCGATTCACCTCTACATCTCGAACTCTCACCAAATGATAAATGCACCCCTTTCGTGATCATCTTCCTTGCCTTCGGATAGGAAATAAACCTACCTTTTGGTGATGCCGTATTTCCTTCCCATTCCAAAAGGCTCTCCCGGAAATTGGAAACGAACCATTTTCATTCTACAATCAACGTTGGCATAACAAGAAGCCATCGACTGATATGTTACATCCCGTGTTTTTGTGCGTTCGGAAAATTTGGGCATAATTGTGATTTGTAAGAATAAGGCTATGCTTTGATTTTTATGTGGTGTGTATGTCGTTACTTATGGAAATATTGACACGAGAACATTGGAGAGGCCAAGGGCAAAAATTGAAATCTCGGAAATTTGTTTCGGGAATTTGCAAAATACGATTCCTAGCCATTGGGCTCAAAAAAAAAAAAAGAAAAATTGAGGCCCAAAACATCAAGGGTGGCCGCCAACATATAAGGCCCAAGACCATGTCATGTTCCAACCATGTGATGAATTAATCATAGGATATATTCATGATTATCATTAGAAACTTCAAGAAAGATTGAGAAAAAAAGAAGAAGGCTACGGCTAAGAGGAGAAAGAAGAGAGAAAAGAAAAGAAAAAATTCTTGGAGCCTTGTCCTTGGTTCAAAAATCTTGTTCTTCGCGAATTCTTAACAAGCTTGAGGTGCTCTACGACGTAGTATAATTGGTTTGGAGAAAGAACTCCGTTGGCGGAAAGTTGAAAATTCAAGTAAAAGGTAAGATTCTTATGTTTCTAGTTATGGAATGAATTTATATGTTATGATGATTAGAAGTAGATGAGAATTAAGGAAGTGTGGTGTGTGTGTGCATGGTGTGTGTGTGTGAAAAAGGCATGTGGCCGTGAGCCACATGGTATGAAAGAGAGATGAATTCAAGTTTAATTAGTTTGTTAGTTGTGTTGTTGTGATCTTAGTAATGCAAACAAAGGTTTAATGACTTGAAATGGCATTGAAGTTGCTTGTATGTGATTATGGGAATTTATGTGAATTTTATATGATTTTCATATAATGATGGAAGTAAGGTTCTAAATGCGGATTATGATTGTTGCTAATAAACTTGTAGGATAGGCAATGTGATTTGGAAGTTTTGTTGTGTTTGTGGAAGAGTTGGATGGAATATGGAATTGGTGGAATTCATGAATAATGTATGGAATGTTATTGGTATATGTTTGAATAATATTGAAGTAGTTGATGAATATGGAAAATGTTGATATTAATTTGATTATGTGAAGTTTGGAGGAAAATTATTGAACTATGTAGTAAGGGGACTTTTTGTGCCATAATATAGTTATGATGGTTGTTGATGATTGTTGGGTTGTTGTTGTTGATATTTTGGCCGAGATGATCCTCGGGGATGTTAGATTTATAGGGGAGATGTCTTCCGAAATTTCGGTAGACAAGTATGAACTCATTATTGAAATGCTAACTCTCATGAATAGTAACCGGTAAAGGTGACCATTTGCGATTCTGGACGAAACGGGAATTGAGCTCAAGCGAGCATAAGGCACCCGTGAGGTATGTAAAGCTATTCCTTCCCTCCTTTTGGCATGTCCTAGGTATACTAGGCTTGAATTTAAGCCTCGGGGGTTATTCTGTTCGTCGAAATCCAATTCTGAAATGGAGCACTATTCATTCAAAAGGCAATTGAACTAGTATCCTCCTAACTTGTAGGAAAAATGCTCAAACGTCCGTAACTTGCCGGAATGTAATCGAATTGCCTTGAATCTTCCATAAATGACTCTATTAAGTGATATTTTATAAAACTTTTCAAAACCACTCCGAAGGGAGTGTGATATTTTCTAAAGCTTCCTTAAAACCACTCCGAAGGGGGTGTGTACAAAACCATTCCGAAGGGAGTGTGATATTTTATAAGACTTTTCAAAAACCACTCCGAAGGGGGTGCGATATTTTATTATTATTATTACTATTATGCCCGAAGGGGGCCATCGTTATTATTATGCCGGAAGCGGCAATGCCCGAAGGGGCCATCTTTATTATTATGCCGGAGCGGCAATGCCCGAAGGGCTATCTTCATTATTATGCCGGAAGCGGCAATGCCGAAGGGGCCATTATTGATATCGAGCCAAGCGGCTGCCCGAAGGGGCTATTATTGTTATTGTTATTATTATTTTGCGGAAGCGGCACGTGTGATGTCTTGTATTACTTATTACCGGATTTGTTAGTTGGATTGCGATTATTTACTTAAGGCTTGTTTGCGACTCTGTACATCTGCTTATGTCTTCCCTTAAGCGAAGGTTGCAGGTATTGGGTCGTATGTGATTTCTTCCCTTTTTAAATTGCACGGTGGTTATTGTTTATTTATTTTCGCTTTACATATTCAGTACATATTCCGTACTGACCCCCTTTTCTTCGGGGGCTGCGTTTCATGCCCGCAGGTTCAGGGACGCGACCCGGTGACTCAGCTGCTTAGGGAAGGCCAGTATTGAGAGTCGACGCCTTCTTTGCTCCGAGGCTGTTCTCGTTTTGGTATAATGTTGTGTATATATTTGCGGGTCATACTCTTTAGAAGTCTCGCGAACAAAGTGTGGGAGTCATAGTTCTTGTTTGGCCATGTCGGCCATTATTTTGTTGTACGAAATGGCGGAGGCCCTTTTGACTCGCCTTGTTTTATGCCGTATGTATGTACATATCATGTTTTGAGGTTCCTTGAGCCACGTGTCGATCTTGGTATTTCATTTACAATTTTCAATTCTCGTTTTAAAAAAAAAAAAATTTTGAGTCGACGTTTAAGGGTTCGCTCGACTCTGACGAGGGTCGGGTGCCGTCACGCCCTGGTGAAGATTGGGGTGTGACAAAGTGGTATCGAGCAGGTCGGTCCTCGGCGTGTTCGCGGAGACCGTGTCTAGTAGAGTCTTGTTTATCGGTGTGTTGTGCACCACATCTATAAACGAGAAGCTACGAGACATTAATAGGGTGTCATTCTTTCTTTCATGGTGTAGATCGTGCGTATAGAGCGGTGTTGTACATAAAGTCCCTAATTTAATGATCTTGTGTGCTTTCAGTAATGCCGCCTAAGAAAGGTAAAGCGACGGCGACCCGAAGGGCAAAGCGCTTGGGGACGATGCGCTTAGCCAAGCCCCTGTGTCTACTAGAGCTCGGACTTATGTCGGGATACGCATCCGGCCCCCGGAGTCCTCCCTCCCCATCGCCGGGAGGAGCCGAGAGAGGCACCCGATTCGGCCCCGCCTCCGGTCCCGGCACCGCATCTCCGGTCTCTCGCCGGATGCCCGGCGTCGAGAGATCGGCCGAAATGAAAGATGCCATACGTTTGTTGACTCGGATGCTTGCTACTCGGGGGGCCGGACAACGAGTAGGAGTTACGAGTATCCCGATAGGCTGCCCGCCGCAGCACGGGATTTTCTTACATTAAGTCCCCCGCAGTTTAAGGGCACGGACCCAAATGCTGATCCCCGTGAGTTTATAGATGGCATGCGGCGTACTTTAGACATAATGAGGGCGTCGGCTACGGAGTCCGTGAGCTAGCCTCTTATAGGCTACGGATAGCAATTAACCGGTTTCGATCGGAAGTTATCGAGAGGGAGGGATGCCCTCCGCCGACGTGGCGAGAATTTTCGGATGCCTTGCGCCATCATATGCCACCCGAGTTGAGGCGGGCAAGAGGTTGTGGTTTCTTCACTTGCGACAGGGTAGCATGTACGTTAGAGAGTATAGTGTAGAGTTTAATTCTTTGGCGAGATATGCCCCTTCTGCGTGCGGGATATGGAGGATAGGATCCATCACTACGTGAGAGGATTAGAGCGGAGTTACGGGGAGGCTTGTATGGCGGTTGCCATGCGGCCGTGTATGGATATAGCTCGTGTTCAAGCTTATGCCCGGGGGTCGAAGATCGGAAGCGTCGGCGGGAGGCTACCTCGAACGGGGTAGCGGTCGGCCCAAGAGGGCTGGAGTTGGAGGGCCGAATAAGGTTTTTACCCCGCAGAGAGAGCGACCCCGGTCCTAGCGCGTCTTCGCGCTTCGAGGGTCACGGGGGGTAAAGAGGCATTCCCTCGGCAAGGACGAGTTCTTCCTATGCGCCGTGTCCCCCAGCAGGCATGGTCGGGGCAAGAGGCGATGGCCCCTCCTCGATGTGCGACTTGTGGGAGACGCCATGTGGGACGATGCCGACGGGGCGTTTGTTATACTTGTGGTGATCCGACGCACTATGCTAGAGAGTGTCCACAGGGAGTGGGCCACTTGCTCCTGGAAATTCGGTAGCCGCGTCGTCACCTTCGATAAGAGCCCCCGAGACAGGACCTCAGACTTCTTCTGGTCGTGGTAGGGGTAGAGGTAGAGCACCTAGTCCCAGTGACCCCCACATCGTATCTATGCACTAGGCGGGAGACCGAGTCCCGAGGCACCGCAGATGCACCACCGGTAATTTAAATTCTATAGCTTGATTGTTTTAATCGATGGATGATTTATACGCACCGTCTACTTAAAGAACCTTCCCCCAAAGTACTTGTAAGACCTATAAGGCTAATTTAACATTCGAGGACGAATGTCTTAAAGGGGGAGGATGTTACATCCCGTGTTTTTGTGCATTCGGAAAATTTGGGCATAATTGTGATTTGTAAGAATAAGGCTATGCTTTGATTTTTATGTGGTGTGTATGTCGTTACTTATGGAAATATTGACACGAGAACATTGGAGAGGCCAAGGGCAAAAATTGAAATCTCGGAAATTTGTTTCGGGAATTTGCAAAATACGATTCCTAGCCATTGGGCTCAAAAAAAAAAAAGAAAAATTGAGGCCCAAAACATCAAGGGTGGCCGGCCAACATATAAGGCCCAAGACCATGTCATGTGCCAACCATGTGATGAATTAATCATAGGATATATTCATGATTATCATTAGAAACTTCAAGAAAGATTGAGAAAAAAAGAAGAAGGCTACGGCTAAGAGGAGAAAGAAGAGAAAAGAAAAGAAAAAATTCTTGGAGCCTTGTCCTTGGTTCAAAAATCTTGTTCTTCGCGAATTCTTAACAAGCTTGAGGTGCTCTACGACGTAGTATAATTGGTTTGGAGAAAGAACTCCGTTGGCGGAAAGTTGAAAATTCAAGTAAAAGGTAAGATTCTTATGTTTCTAGTTATGGAATGAATTTATATGTTATGATGATTAGAAGTAGATGAGAATTAAGGAAGTGTGGTGTGTGTGTGCATGGTGTACGTGTGTGTGAAAAAGGCATGTGGCCGTGAGCCCTATGGGTATGAAAGAGAGATGAATTCAAGTTTAATTAGTTTGTTAGTTGTGTTGTTGTGATCTTAGTAATGCAAACAAAGGTTTAATGACTTGAAATGGCATTGAAGTTGCTTGTATGTGATTATGGGAATTTATGTGAATTTTATATGATTTTCATATAATGATGGAAGTAAGGTTCTAAATGCGGATTATGATTGTTGCTAATAAACTTGTAGGATAGGCAATGTGATTTGGAAGTTTTGTTGTGTTTGTGGAAGAGTTGGATGGAATATGGAATTGGTGGAATTCATGAATAATGTATGGAATGTTATTGGTATATGTTTGAATAATATTGAAGTAGTTGATGAATATGGAAAATGTTGATATTAATTTGATTATGTGAAGTTTGGAGGAAAATTATTGAACTATGTAGTAAGGGGACTTTTTGTGCCATAATATAGTTATGATGGTTGTTGATGATTGTTGGGTTGTTGTTGTTGATATTTTGAGCCGAGATGATCCTCGGGGATGTTAGATTTATAGGGGAGATGCTGCCGAAATTTCGGTAGACAAGTATGAACTCATTATTGAAATGCTAACTCTCATGAATAGTAACTGGTAAAGGTGACCATTTGCGTTACTCGGACGAAACGGGAATTGAGCTCAAGCGAGCATAAGGCACCCGTGAGGTATGTAAAGCTATTCCTTCCCTCCTTTTGGCATGTCCTAGGTATACTAGGCTTGAATTTAAGCCTCGGGGGTTATTCGGTTCGTCGAAATCCAATTCGAAATGGAGCACTATTCATTCAAGGTAATTGAACTAGTATCCTCCTAACTTGTAGGAAAAATGCTCAAACGTCCGTAACTTGCCGGAATGTAATCGAATTGCCTTGAATCTTCCATAAATGACTCTATTAAGTGATATTTTATAAAACTTTTCAAAACCACTCCGAAGGGAGTGTGATATTTTCTAAAGCTTCCTTAAAACCACTCCGAAGGGGTGTGTACAAAACCATTCCGAAGCGGGAGTGTGATATTTTATAAGACTTTTCAAAAACCACTCCGGGGGGTGCGATATTTTATTATTATTATTACTATTATGCCCGAAGGGCCATCGTTATTATTATGCCGGAAGCGGCAATGCCCGAAGGGGGCCGTCTTTATTATTATGCCGGAAGCGGCAATGCCCGAAGGGGCTATCGTTATTATTATTATGCCGGAAGCGGCAATGCCCGAAGGGGCCATTATTGATATCGAGCGGAAGCGGGCGTGCCCGAAGGGGCTATTATTGTTATTGTTATTATTATTTTGCCGGAAGCGGCACGTGTGATGTCTTGTTACTTATTCGGGATTTGTTAGTTGGATTGCGATTATTTACTTAAGGCTTGTTTGCGACTACGACATACGCTTATGTCTTCCTTAAGCGAAGGTTGCGAGTATTGGGTCGTATGTGATTTCTTCCCTTTTAAATTGCACGGTGGTTATTGTTTATTTATTTTCGCTTTACATATTCAGGTACATATTCCGTGTGACCCCTTTTCTTCGGGGGCTCGTTTCATGCCCGCGAGGTTCGGGGACGCGACCCGTGACTCACCGCTTCTTGGGAAGGCCGATTGAGAGTCGATGCCTTCTCTTGCTCCGAGAGTCGTTCGTTTTGGTATAATGTTGTGTATATATTTGCGGTCATACTCTTTAGAAGTCTCGCGAACGATTGTGGGAGTCATGGTTCTTGTTTGGCCATGTCGGCCATTATTTTGTTGTCGTAAAATGGCGGAGGCCCTTTTGACTCGCCTTGTTTATGCCGTATGTATGTACATATCATGTTTTGAGGTGCCTTGAGCCACGTGTCGATTTTGGTATTTCATTTACAATTTTCAATTCTCGTTTTAAAAAAAAAAAAAATTTTGAGTCGACGTTTAAGGGTTCGCTCGACTCTGACGAGGGTCGGGTGCCCGTCACGCCCTGGTGAAGATTGGGGTGTGACACAGCCAATCCATGCCCATAATGACATCAAAATCTACCATCTCTAGTTCATGCAAGTCGGCTATAGTACGACGGTCACATATCACAACCATACACTCTCTATATACTCGGCTAACTATTACCGATTCACCAACGGCGTGTGGACACCTCAAAAGGTTTGATCGATTCCCGCTCAACTATAAATCGACCCGCAATATATGGAGTAACATAAGACAATGTGGAGCCCGGATCAAGCAAAGCATATACATCATGAGAGAATACCGATAATATACCTGTAACAACGTCAGGAGAAGACTCAAGATCTTGGCGTCCCGCCAATGCATAAATACGGCTTCGAGGACCGCTAGAAGTGGAAGCTCGCTCTCGCCTACCATGGACAGCCGGCACATGTGAACCCTCGGCCCCGTAGGGCGTGTAGATGCCGAAGATCCGCCGTCGACCCCGACGGCCGGGTACTA
>NW_026727940.1:0-28792 GCF_029784015.1 Lycium ferocissimum | reverse complement strand
TTCTTCCGACCCCAATTCTTTCCCATCTCCCCAAAATTTTCCACTTGGTCAAGCTTCCTGTTACTATTCATGAGATTTGAAACTCTAATCTTGAAGCGGTTCTTGCACTTGCAAAATTTCGCAGCACCTCCCACTCGTGAATATATCATGCCACCAAGTTAAACTTGGCCGATTTAATCAACCAACAACCCCGGGAATGCAACCCGGCCAAACTATCAACATACCAATAACCACATTAGCAATTTCAATCAATATACTACTTCCTTCAAGACCTTCCAATTCCAATTTAATTCAATTCAATTCACATAATCTTCCAACAACTCAAACAACATACTACTTTATCCGAAACCTTCAACTTCAACAATATCCATACATTTCATCATCGCATAATCTATAATGACGACAACTAGAATGTCAAATGACATCAATTCACATTAACTTACCAAAGCTCCTATTATCTAACCATAACCATTCTTACATGTTTTCATGCATTTCCATCGATCCCCTTACATTACAACAATAAACAACGTTCCCCCATAGAATCAATTCATTCTTTTCATGCAACACAACACAATACGACCAACTCATACAACACAACACATATCACACAACACACGGCCAACTTTACTCCAAACGGCCACCACCCCAACATTTTATATTCATGGTTTTTCATCCGTTTTTTACATTATGGACTTCACGATACAACAATCAAACCACCAAAATAAAATCAATTCATTGCACCTCTACAACACTACTCTATTCGGCCACATCAACAACTTCCATATTTCCATAAATTACATCATTTTCTATATGCTATAATATTCACAAACATCTATAAAACATGTAAAGAAGATCAAAACTCACCTCCTTCCCTTAGCTTCCTTCACACGGCTATACCTTGTTTCTTGCCAAACAAATGGTTTCCTTCTTCCAACAACTACTCCATGAGATAGAGGGCCTTCCAATTGGTATGAAACTAGAAAGAAAATAATTTTTCTTGAACCTCTTCTCCTTGGCCCTTGTGTGTTAACACCCCCTCCTTGTTCTTTTTTTTTTTTTTCTTTCTTGCTCTCTTTCTCTTACTTAAAACATGACCTCCCTCATATATATATATATATCCATGTGTTGCATGCATGTGAGGGGCACATGGCCCCTCTCTAGATTGTTCTTCATTTTTCCCTCCTTTTCTTGAATTTTTTTTTTCTAGAGTTTTCTTTTCTTTTTCCTTTGAATTTCCCTAAAAGATGACTTATTTAATCATCCTTTTTCCTCACATGGCCAATTATGGCAAATGACCATTTTGCCCCTCAACTTTCTCAATATTACCTTTTTGCCCCTAGTCTTCCGCGTTATTTCCACGACGCATTTTACGAATTTCTCTTTTTACCCTTAGTCTCTCTCAATATTTCCATGCTACCAATGTCCTTAAATAATGCTCATAACCCACTAATGCATCAAAATAATTTTAGAACATAGTCTTGTCCTTAACTTTTCACGTCGACTTCGAAATTTCCAAATGTATAAAATACGGGCTATAACACTCATACCCAAACATCACTATATAACTGGGTGGGCCATAAAACTTATGTCAGAACAACATCAATATGCACCAACCATGCGTGCCCATAGGCATACACACATACATACACATATACGCGGAAAAGAACAGTACGGGCTGACAAGGCCGCTACATCACATACCAACTACGTACCACTGTCTACAGACCTCTAACAGATTAGAAAGCTATAGAAAGGGCAGGACAGGGCCTCGCCATACCCCTACATGATATATAGATAAACGTCTCAAAATAGCATACCCAAAATGGACCGTAGCTCCGGATCAAGTGGAGCGCACCGGCAACAACTGGGGGGCGAAGTCCTACCGAGCTGGGTCGTCTGCCTGTCTATCTGTACTTGCGGGCATGACCGCAGCCTCTCAAATGATAAGGGAGTCAGTACGGATAATGTACGGAGTATGCAAGGCAGAACTGAAATAGTATATCAAAGCTCGAATGACAAATGGGTGGCGACTCAATCCGCACTCGTAACCAACGCCGATAAACATGTATGTGTATATGAACTTTTGATGCGAGATGAGTGTGTATATATATATATATATATATATAATGCATGCCTTCACCCTACTCACAACCCCTTCGGGCATAATAGCATAATGCCCCTTC
Source organism: Lycium ferocissimum (assembly GCF_029784015.1). NCBI lineage: Eukaryota > Viridiplantae > Streptophyta > Magnoliopsida > Solanales > Solanaceae > Lycium > Lycium ferocissimum. The sequence continues at coordinate 26,610 of NW_026727940.1, read as the reverse complement.
GAGCATCATAATCATCGTATACCAGCTGATCAGGTGGTTTGCGTATATAACGCCTTAGCCCATTTCCCCTTCCCTATGAAATGATGTCGTTCCTGTATGTAAATATGCAAATGAATGAAAATCTTTGGAAACCATCAAAAGACTCCCTTCGGAGCAACTTTTAGCTCAAAACGGGAACTTCTTCCCTTTCTTAAAAATGGGAACTTCTTCCCCTTTAGCTAAAAAATGTGAACTTCTTCCCCTTTTCATTAGTCTCCTTCGAGACCCAAAATCAAATGTGAAATTCGTGGGAATAAGAAAGCCTTAAGAACGTCCCCTTCGGGAATTAGACATTGTTATGAAATCACACAACTTATGGATGCCCCTTCGGGACTTAAGAAGTCAAGAAACTTGGATATCCTACATCTAGGAGTGGATTCATTATGGATATCATTACGCTTCGCGCTTGTCATAGATCATGCCAAAAAGAAGGAAAGGATAGCCTTAAAATACCTGCTCGACCTCCTATTAGCTACGCTTATCCGTCCGAGCTTGTAAATCTACATTCGAGAGGATTCACACTAATATTAGGCTTATTATCACACAGTTGCCCTAAGTTTTCAAATCGAACTATTTCATATCCTGTAAAAAATCGGGCAGCATCTCCCCTGTTTATATGCCTAACCCGAAATCCCAATTCAGCAACTAACAACAACAATAACAATACCAACATCAACCATAATATTATCAACACCTAAAATATTTCATAAACTCCATATGGTGTTTATACCATATTTCCATCAACCGAATTATTTTCCAACTATTTAACAGCTCTATCTCCGTAAAAGAACCAAGATTAATATTAATAATAGAAGATTCATATCTTTCTCCCGTTAATATTGTTGTATCTTCATTTCTCCACCTTAAGCTTAGGCCACAACACGCCGCTATATGATTTTATATCCGCAACTATACGCTATCCGGACCGAAATTCAAGAATTATACCTGGTTTTGTCTTAAAAGTGGGTGTGGGAAGTTTGGGGAACTTTCCAGAAAATTAGAGAGGATTTGGGGTGTTTTTGGCTGAAGAATGGGGGGTGGACCCCTTTTTATAGCTGTCCACGTTCTGCCTGGACTGACATAAAATTTACTCAGCGCGTTCGTGTAGCCACGTGGCTCATTCGCGCTGAGTTGCAGGGTCTTGCCCCGAACGCGCAGGGTTAATTCCCTGCCCTGATAGCCGATTTTAAAACACGCATACCATGTGATCCTGATATTGTATGAGGGCCCACGACCTATGGTTGGAAAACTATTTCAATTATCTACAACTTTCATTTTGGCTGTGATTCCAAATTCCAAACTTACAATGGCGTGTTGGCCCCTCCAGTTCAGATTATCCGAAAATGCATCCTTAAATCATCCTTTTGGAGGGCTTATGCTCATATTCGGCCCAAGGGTCCTTCTTAAGACTTGCTCAACTTCCCATGTACTACTCATATCACTTTTCATATGTCCTTTATAAAACCCCAGCATGTGAGCCCCACCTTAGCTTACGGTTACGAGGGCTTTTGCTTTGTCTCAAAACTTGTCATGTTCCAGAAGATACCCTTCCAATACTTCTCATACATGATCGTAAACCCTTATAATCATAAAATAGGCGCATATCACTCCAGTGTTCACAATTAAGCGGTTAACACCTACGGAACTCAACGTCCAAACTGCGAGGTGTATCATCCCTCCCCCTTAGAAACATTTGTCCTCGAATGTTAAACTCTTAGGAATCTCTATGAAAATTCCTGCAGAGTTACCTTGATAACTATAATACTACTAACCTGTGGCACAGCAAGCTAGAATACACAATACCGCACCAGCCACCATACGTAATAATAACTTTTTAGCCACATTTAAATAGTACTTATACTTGTATCAGCATAGGGTAACTGCTCCAGATCTTGGTGCCTAGTCAAAGAGTATATGCGGTTCTGACCACTGCCAGAGCTAGACCCTACCTATGTCTCTGCTAACTGATGGCTGAAGTCCTTGCTCTGGAGTACGCACTGAAGGTGATGATGCGGCAAGCGATCCTTCTGTTTGTATCATACCGTCCCCAACTCTCATTGGGCACTCCCTGGCAAAATGACCAGGGTTCCCACAAGTATAACATGCATCCCGACGGCACGGTCCCGAGTGGTTCTTACCACAATTAGCACACCGCGGCGGAGGTGGCATCTCATGTCCTAAGGCCCTCTGCTGCTGGAAACCTGCAGTGCGAGATCTCTGCCCTTGTCTAGAATAAGTAACTCTATCGTACTGAGATTCTCGAAATTGTGGAGGTGCACTGGCTGTAGGATAAGTTGGGTATGCAGAATACTGTTGCCTCAGACCTCCTCTAAATTCACTAGCAATATCTAAAGATCGAGCCCTCTTATGCTGGTCTTTATCATGATCTCTATCTGGCTGATGTCCCCTGTGTCGATCCTCTACCCCCTGTGCGTATTCCTGTACCCGAGCAATATCCATACCTGGCTGAAGAGCCACTGCCATACAACTATCAATCAGATAACGGTCTAGTCCCATCACATAACGATGCACTCTATCTGCCATATCAGCTTCAATAGTCGGCGCAAACCTAGCTAACGAATCAAACTCAAGGCTAAACTCTCGAACACTCCTTCCATTCTGCCTTAAATGCAAAGACCTATCAACTCTAGATCTCCTTATTTCTGGAGGTAGGAAATGGCCAAGGAAAGCCTCTACAAGCTCATCCCACACCGCTGTAGGAGCACCCTCTCCCCTAGATAACTCCTAAGACTCATACCAATTAATAGCTACATCCCACAATCGATACGAGGCCAACTCAACAGACTCAGTCTCAGAAGCCTTTATTATCCTCAATGTATGCTGCATCTGCCAAATAAACTCCTGTAGGTCATCCTCGGGCTTTGAATCGAAAAACTCTAGAGGATCACAAGTCAAGAAATCCCGAACCCTCAAGTTATCAGACCTATCCGCATAGTCAACTCCTGGTCCATGCTTGCGAGCCTGCCCTGCCACTATTCTGGTCAGTAACTGAACTGCATCACTCATGGCCCTATCTTTCGCCCCTGCCTGAGGAGCTGGAGGCTCAGGTACTGGGGCCTTAGGAGTTGGCGGCGGCGCTGCCCCCTAAACTGGAGTTGTTGCTGCTCTAAGCTCCTCTGAAGATGGCGGTGTAGCAGAGCTCGCTGACTGGACCACATTCTCAGGCATAAACTGGGCATGGGCCCTAGTAACTCTCCAAGTCTAACTAGCATCCACTACTACTGATTTGCCCTTCTGGGCAGCTGTTACTTTCTTTGGAGGCATAGCTGAAAACATAGCAATTCGTTAGAGAGGGATTATCCTGATAACACAGCTTTACCGCACGATCTAGAGTAAGAAGGACAGATAACATCCTAAATGTCTTGTAGCTTCCTGTTCATAGATGTGGTGCACAACAAACCGATAAACAAGACTCTGCCAGACACGATCTGTAGAAAACCCTAGGACGGAACTGCTTTGATACCACTTCTGTCACGACCCAATAGCGAATTCGTGACGAGAACCTGATCATCTTTGACAAAGAACCCCTATACTCGTACCCAAACATCACTATATAACTGGGTGGGCCATAAAACTTACGTCAGAACAGCATTAGTATCCACCAACCATACGTGCCCATAGGCATACACACATACATACACATATACATGGAAAAGAACAGTACAAGCCGACAAGGCCGCTACATCACATACCAACTACGTACCACTATCTACAGATCTCTAACAGATTAGAAAGTTATAGAAAGGGCGGGACAGGGCCCCGCCATACCCCTACATGATAAACGTCTCAAAATAGCATACCCAAAATGGACCATAGCTCCGGATCAAGTGGAGCCCACCGACAATAACAGGGGGGAAGGCCTACCAAGCTGGGTCATCTGCCTGTCTATCTGTACCTGCGGGCATGAATACAGCCCCTCGAACAATAGGGGAGTCAGTATGGATAATTTACCGAGTATGCAAGGCGGAACTGAAACAATATATCTAAGCTCGAATGATAAATGGGTAACTGACTCAATCTGTACCTATAACCAACACTGATAAACATGTATGTGTATATGAACTTTTGATGCAGCATGAGTATGTATATATATATATGTGTGTGTGTGTGTGTGTATATATATATAATGCATGCCTTCACCCAGCTCGCAGCCCCTTCGGGCAGCCCCTTCGAGCATCATAATCATCGAATACTAGCTAATCAGGTGGTTTGCGTATATAACGCCTTAGCCCTTTTCCCCTTCCCTATGAAATGATTTCGTGCATGTATGTAAATATGCAAATGCATGAAAATCTTTGGAAACCATCAAAAAGACTCCCTTCGGAGCAACTTTTAGCTCAAAACGGGAACTTCTTCCCCTATTACTAAAAAATGGGAACTTCTTCCCCTTTTCATTTGTCTCCTTCGAGACTCAAAAATCAAATGTGATATGCATGGGAATAAGAAAACCTTAAGAACGTCCCCTTCGGGAATTAGACATCGTTATGAAATTGCACAACTTATGGATGCCCCTTCGGGACTTAAAAAGTCAGGGAACTTGGATATCCTACATCTAGGAGTGGATTCATTATGGATATCATTACGCTTCGCGCTTGTCATAGATCATGCCAAAAAGAAGGAAAGGATTGCTTTAACATACCTGCTCGACTCTTATTAGCTACGCTTATCCGTCCGAGCTTGTAAATCTACATTCGAGAGGATTCACACTAATGTTAGGATCATTATCACACACTTGCCCTAAGTTTTCAAATCGAACTATTTCATATCCTGCCAAAAATCAGGCAGCATCTCCCCTGGTTGTATGCCTAACTCGAAATCCCAATTCAGCAACCAACAACAACAATAACAATACCAACATCAACCATAATATTCTCAACACTTAAAATATTTCATAAACATCCCATATGGTGTTTGTCCCATATTTCCATCAACCGAATTATTTTATAGCTATTTAACAGCTCTGTCTCCATAAAGGAACCAAGATTAATAATAATAATAATAATAATAGAAGATTCATACCTTTCTCCTGTTAATATTGCTGTATCTTCACTTCTCCACCTTAAGTTTCGGCCACAACGCGCCGCTATACAATTTTGTAACCGCAACTATAAGCTATCCGGACCGAAATTCGAGAATTATACCTGGATTTGTCTTAAAAGTGGGTGTGGGAAGTTTGGGGAACTTTTCAGAAAATTAGAGAGGATTTGGGGTGTTTTTGGCTGAGGAATGGGGGGTGACCCCCTTTTTATAATGGTCCAGGCAGAGCCTGGACTGACTTAAAATTTACTCAGTGCGTTCATGCCGCCACGTGGTGCGTTCGCTCTGAGTTGCAGGGTCTTGCCCTGCGTGTTCGTGCCACGCCTTGGCACGTTCGCGCAGGGTTAATTTCCTGCCCTGATAGCCAATTTTAAAATGCGCATAACGTGTGATCCTGATATCGTATGAGGGCCCACGACCTATGGTTGGGAAGCTATTTCAATTAGCTACAACTTTTATTTTGGATGTGATTCCAAATTCTAGACTTACAATTGCGTTTTGGCCCTTCCAAGTCAGATTATCCGAAAATGCATCCTTAAATTATCCTTTTGGAGGGGCCATATTCGGCCCAAGGGTCCTTCTTAAGACTTGCTCAACTTCCATGTACTACTCATATCATTTTTCATATGTCCTTTATAAAATACCAGCATGTAGGCCCCACCTTAGCTTACGGTTACGAGGGCTTTTGCTTTGTCTCAAAATTCGTCATGTTCCAGAAGATACCCTTCCAATACTTCTCATACATGATCATAAACCCTTATAACCATAAAATAAGGGCATAGCACCCAGTGTTCACAATTAAGCGGTTAACAACTATGGAACTCAACGTCCAAACTGCGACGTGTAACAGTTACATTCACATACATTCGTTTGTTCTTGACTGCTAACTTGGCAGGTTATACTTATCATCTGATCCTATATTTCTCATGTTTTATGTCTTGTTCTTGACTGCTTATTTGCTCTACTTGTCTATTTATATATGTGAACTAGTCGTTGTCGGCCTATGATACCTACGAGTACGTGTGTTTGTACTCATATTACACTTGTTACACTTTTCTTGAGTGCAGCGTTTGTTGCTGGTTCGATAACCCAACCTCTTAAGTGATCTGAGGCCCTTGACCGGAGACTTTCAGGGTGAGCTACTTGCCTGATCTGTAGCCCTGAGGCTCCTCTTGCTTACCTATCTTCTTTCTTATTCTGAGACAGTATTATCTAGTTTATGAGACGGTACATCTCTATCAGACTATGTATGTGTTAGTTGTGGCTCATGTACGATTTTAGACCATTCTTGGGGTTATGTGTATTTAGTATTTCCGCACTATTTATATATGACTTCAGATTGTTATTTATCTCTGTTTACTTCCGCATGTTGAATGTTAAGTGAAATGATTTAGCTTTAAGGGAAGGGCACGCCCACAAGGGGCATAGTGTGGGTGCCCGCACGAACCACAAGTTGGGTCATGACAAAAATGTTGCATATATTAAATGTATCAAGAGTGATGTCTTGTCGGCTCACAAATTGTTCGTATTACTAAAATATTCTATAAAAGTGAGAACATGAAAAATAAATATATTTCTTTTAATGTCCTGATCAATAAGAAAAACTTAAATACATTCGTAATAATGTGAAATTCTGCATATGGCTATATATTAATACAAAAGGTACTTATAAGTTAAATATTGGTGGCTTGCATTTAGTTATTTGATTTTCTTACATTTTTATTAAACTCGGAGTATTTAGTTAGTATTTTTATTATTTTTTAATCAATTATTGCACATCATTTTTTGTATTCTTTCTCAAAAGATTCAACCTTGTTTAGCCAATTCATTCATCTCACACGCGACACACACATTTCATTTGAGGGGTAGATCACCTGGGCAATGAGAGCATATATACACAAAGAGAAAGAGGAGAAAAATGACGAGAGCAAGCATAATAGGAATTTTTAATACCAAATGATTCAATTTAGATTTTGGTAACTTGTTCCGAATTTTGTAATAAATTAATTAGGACAATTTGGTATAAGAATAATTAAGTATATTCTTAAAGTGCTTGAAAATTGGATATTAAAAAAAAAATTCAGAAACATTATTTCAATTTCCATGATGCTTATTTTTGGAGTTGGAAAATCCAAATGATTAGCTTGTGATGTTGCATACTTGAAGTATCCAGGGTGAATTCTAGGCTTTAGTTATTATATTATCATTATATACTTTAGGTAATTAGACTAGGTCAATATTACCATTACTAATAAAATATTTATGATTTTCCATTATAATTAATTCTATGATTCAATGTGATCTTGGATAAATAGCGCTTAAATATCAATCATTTCTACGTTCTGAATCTTTGAAATTGATATTATTGTCCAATCTATAGAAATCACTGTCCTTTAGAATAGGCACCCACATAATTTTTTTTAATACAATGTTCGCAATGTATGCTGCCCGAAAAGGTTTTTAATGATCGTACTTTTTATTTGAGCTACAAATTAATTCTCATATGCATCAATTGAAACTCACTTATTCTTTTAAAATATAAGTTGCTATATATTATACAAGGATGAAAATTCTCGTGATAAAAAACGAGCAAAAAATAGCACACCCACCAATAGAAGAAGATGATGATGAAAAAGAAGAAGAGTTATATGTTATATTGAAGAATGTTGACGTGATATGAACTTAAAACTAAAAATTAAGGCTGTTTATTTTAGACACAAAATTCATAGATATTGAATTTAGATTGTAAATTCGCAAATGTAACTAGCAAGTGTACCTTTTTTCTTTGTACTATTCTTCGACATTAATTAAATAACAAACAACGTAATATTTATACAATAAATTTTATTGACTTATTTAAACTTGAAATAAAGTACACACTGCACTAAATTAAATTAAATTTTATAATGTGAAAAGAGGTAGCATATAATAGATCCCCAAACATTACACATATATCTAAGATGACTAAATAACACAATTACATTTCTTCCTACTAACACGGCATAACTTTAACAAAGCGTGAAAAAACATGAACTAATAGATGATGTGCGACAACATAAAAATAGGAAATACAATATTATGAAAAAAACAACATGAAAAAATAGTAGAAAAATATAAATACTAGTATGCTCAGTCATTATGACCTTATAGTGGTCCACGACTAGCACTGCTTCCACCCACCAAACTTGTCAACATGAAACTCCTATTTTGACCTATATCATCCTCTGCCGCGACTCTAAATTGGAGAGAAGTGATGGATGATGAGAAGTCTTAGATTGTTGATCAAGTTGCTTCTTTCTTTGTTCAAGTTTAACCTGTGTGAGAGCAGATAACTTTAACAATCTTTTAATTTCAGTAGCATCAAGTTCAGATAAATTGACCTTTGCCTCGTATAATTGATTGAACTTGATTTTTATTTTCTTCTCCTTATTTTTTTGCTCAATTTTCCAAATATTAGTTTCTTGTTTCTCCAACTTCTTTGAAAGGGAGGTTTCAATTGTAACTAACTTTTTAAACTTTTCTTTCTTAGTGTGACTCAAATACCTGTTTACTATAACCTTAGCCTCAGCTTCATCTGGCGAAATAGAAGCAAAGCTTTCTCCGGGACTAAAAATTACAAGGGCAACTGCTATGTCACATAGGATAGACAAGTCTTCTGCTTGTTTAGACAAACTAGCTATTCTTCTGGCTTTTCTTCAATTTTCATCTGAATTCCTCGTCATGTTTAGTAACACACACAAAAAAAAAAAAAAAAAAAAAAAAAAAGGAAGAAAAGAACACTTTCTTTCGGAGCAAAATATATGAATGAAGACCTAATAGTGAAGATAGAAGAGGATCATTGAAATGTAAATATAGATGAATAATGGGAGTTGTTTATACAATATGGGAAAATGATTTTGAGTAAATCTAGATAATTTGATCCGAATTTGTTATAAATTTATTAGAAAATATTTAATTTAAATAACAAAATATTTTCTTAAGGTGCTTCAAAAATTCAGGATTCTTACTAGAATCTCATACTATATTTTTGGAGTACCAAAATCCTAATCATCCATGGATGATGTTGCATATATGAAATGTATCAAGAGTGATGTCTTGCCGGCTCACAAATTGTTCGTATTGCAAAAATATTCTATAAAAGTGAGAACATGAAAAATAAATCTATTTCTTTTAATGTCTTGATCAATAAGAAAAACATAAATACTTTCGTAATAATGTGAAATTGTCACGACCCAATTTCACTAAGTCATGCGGGCACCTACGTTTCCCACCTCGGTAGGAGAAACCTTAACTCAACATTCACAAATAATAGAAAATAGCGGAAGAATTAAAATAACGTAAGTCTCACAATATAATATAAATAAGTGCGGAAGTAAATGAAATCCACCCCAGTATCTGGTTTGGTCATACAAGAGCATCTAACTAAATACTACAAGTCTGAATAATAATACATCAATATTCTCAAAATCATGTCTTAGAATGGAAAACAAGACATAATAAAAGGAAGAGTCTTCGGGCAGCGAACGTCCTCATGCTCACCTGGAAGAGACTCGAATCAACAATCCTTGAATATCAGCCACTAGGAGTAGAAGTGGATCCAACCTGTTACTCTGCATTCACAAAAGAATGCAACAAGTGCAGGTCAGTACAAACAATAAGTACTGGTAGGTATCATAGGCCGACTAAGACTAGCTAACGTATATAAAGACAACAAAGCAAGATAAACACGTAAACCAACAAAGTACAAGTCAACACAAATCCATATCCACGGTACAAGTCATCACCTATGTTATAGCATCTAAACCCAACTGTGCCAAGTCTCAGTATAATCAATCCGAACCAGTACATCACAATCACATCACAACAAGTCATCACCTATGTTATAGCATCTAAGCCCAACTGTGCTAAGTCTTAGTATATTCATTTCGAACCAGTATATCTCAATCACATCACAACAAGTCACAGGAAACCCAAAGGTACAATGCAATGTAACAATGTATGTATGATGAATGCAATGCATATGCACCGTATACCTGTACACCGACAATGGAACATCACATCTTGGCAGCACAACTCATGGGGGAGCCGTGAAGTCCATGTACCACTCGCTTCGGAACTGACCTCGGATCACGAGCAGCCTCTCGATCCAGGAAAGAGACCTCGGGCATCAGGCACTCGTTCATTCTCGGTAAGAACCTCAGGCAACGTACACTCATTCCTCTCCGGTAAATGACCTCGGATCACGGACTCTCATCTTTCTTTTACGCTCTCCGGCAAAGACCTTGGAGGCTACACTCTCTCACTTATCATCATCAGTACCATAACCATGCAATATCAATGTATCATAGGAATGAGTATGAATACGACGCAATGTAATATCAACAACCATTTCAATCCCAAACCGTACCACACATGGTACACAAGTAATATCAATAATTAGGCTACACAATAAGCCACAATGGAATCACAATTCTCATCTCAATATCAATCAAGTAAAGTACCGTAATATCATAGTCATGATATATCACTAGTCACAAACACCTAATGTCTCAACATGGCAATGAGCCAATAAGTAAATAGATCAAGATAAGTCAACAACACAACGGGGTGGCTAGCTCCCAAATCATACAACAAGGCCCAACCTAAGACAATATCCAACCCAACTTCGTACTTGAAGGTTTACATGCATTCTCCGATAATATCATCTAAATATACGCTTCACTAATTGAAGTCTCACCATAAGGTAAACCGTAACTTATCTGGAGAGCCGAACAATAAAGTCTCCAATAATCAAACCTTAGTTTTTCCCTTCCTTTTGGCCTCGAGATAATGAAAGTCTAAACATATCCGAATCATGAAATTAGAATCAAGAAGAACATCATTGAAGCCTTACTTCTATTCAGGACCTAGATCCCAACCTATGGAATGGGGTTTGTGAACTAGAAAGATGGAATAAGGAATTTGTAGGTCTCAACATGAAATTAATGTTCTAGGTGATCAATTCCCATCAATTATAAGCTAGAAGCACTAACAAATCCCTTAAATTCGGATTCTAGGCGAAACCCCCAAATTTGGATATGAACCCTAACTTCCAATTCCATAAATTAGCCACTAATTAGGAAGGAATCATGCAATAGTAGATTCTAATCACCAATTCCATGCTTAATGAAGCTAACCCAATTGATAATTCAAATTTTAATAGCCTATTATGAAGAACCCACAAAACCCTCTTTCAATCCACCATTTCTTAAGAAAACTAACATGTGTAATGGATTCCTAAGGTGAATAATGTAACATGGAATGGAAAGGAAGGTGAAGGAACTTACCACAATGATCTTCTATGAAGATAACCTTGAATGCTCCCAAAAAGCTCTAAAGTCGGAATGGTAATGAATGAAGGACTTAGGGCTTTTAATACAAATTTAATGAATATAACTGCCCGTCACCCGCTTCTGTACCCCCTTCAGAGCTTCAGTGGCACCGCTTCTGCGGTTTCGTGACCGTTACAGTTGTCCTGCCCAAAATTATACAAGCCGCTATAGCCGCGATGTTAAAGCGGTCTTCCTGCGCGGTCCGGTGCCGCCATAACGAAACTAGAAACCGAAAATTCCCAAGTTTCACACATTCAACCCGAAATCCTGACTATCACCCGAGGTTATCTGTTCACATATCATATATGCAGACATACGTAAAAGCACACTACGAACACACTCGTGGCTTTAAAATTCTCATGAGAGGTCTCGTTGACCGAGTCAACCCCCGATACCTCAAAACCAAAGTCCTAACCCAAGTCCCAAAATGCACCCGAGTGCATTAGGTACCAAACTGAATACACACACAAGTTCTAAAAGACCATCGGGACCTTTCAGAATTGACGGATTCCCGAAAAAGGTCCGTTTACCCAAAAGTCAACTTTGAGTCAACTCTTTTTTGCTTTAAGCCCAAATTTCTCAAAAAGTCACCCAAATCATATATAAAGACCTCAGGAATCATGTCAATGGTCCCCTCGGGTCAAATGTGAGCTAAACAAGCTCGGGGAAGGGTCAAATGTATCGAAAATACTATAACGACCAAACGAGTCGTTGCAAAAATTCTACATATGGCTATATATTAATACAAAAGGTACTTATAAGTTAAATACTGGTGGCTTGCATTTAGTTATTTGATTTTCTTACATTTTTCTTAAACTAGGAGTATTTAGTTAATATTTTAGTTATTTTTTAATCAATTACTGAACGTCATTTTTGTCTACTTTCTCAAAAGATTCAACCTTATTTAGCCAATTCATTCATATCACACAAGACACACTCATTTCACTTGAGGGGTAGATCACCTGGGCAGTGAGAGTATATATACACAAAGAGCAAGAGGAGAAAAATGGGAAGAGCAAGCATAATGGGAATTTTTAATAACATATGATCAAATAGTTTAATGTAGATTTGTGTAACTTGTTACGAATTTGGTAATAAATTGATTAGGACAATTTGTGATAAGATTAATTAAGTATTTTCTTAAAGTGCTTGAAAATTTGATATTAAAAAAAAAATTCAGAAAAATTATTCCAATTTCCATGATGCATATTTTAGGAGTTGGAAAATCCAAATCATTAGCTTGTGATGTTACATATTTGAAGTACCCAAGGTGAAGTCTAGGATTTAGTTATGATATTATCATTATATACTTTAGGTAATTACACTAGGTCAATATTACCATTGCAAATAAAATAATTCTATGGTAATATTGACCTAGTGTAATTACCTAAAGTATAGAATGATAATATCATAACTAAATCCTAGACTTCACCTTGGGTACCCAAACTTTATTCACTGTGAACTTGGGTAAATAAATCTTAAATATCAATCATTCTATGTTCTGAATCTTTGAAATTAATAATATTGTCCAATCTATAGAAATCACAGTCCTTTATAATATTCACCCACATTATTTTTTTTTATACAATATTCGCAATGTGTGCAGCCCAGAAAGGTTTTTAATGATCGAACTTTTTATCAATTGAGCTACAAATTAATTCTCATATGCATCCATTGAAACTCACTCTTTCTTTAAAAATATAAGTTGCTATCTATTATAAGAAGGATGAAAACTCTCGTGATAAAAAAACGAGCAAAAAACAGTACACCTACAAATAGAAGAAGAAGACGAAGATTTATATGCTATATTGAAGAATGTTGTAACGACCCGTTTGGTCATTTAGATATTTTACCTCATCGAACCCTGTTGCCCCTTTTCCTAGATTCGTTGGAGTAATTGACTTGTGGGGATGGGTAGCGCGGTTCACTAGGTGATCGGGCTGGTTGCGAAGAATTTAGAAGCCTTTAAGTTGAATAAGCAAAAAAGTGTTGACCAATAGTTGACTTTTGGGTAAATGAATTTTTTTGGTATTTTCATCGGTTCCATTAGGTCCGGAAGGTCGATTATAACTTGATAGGATGTTTGGTTTTGTCCCCGAGGCACTAGAGGGTGTTTTGGTCTTTGGGTTGGAAACCTTGTCTTTGGATGTTTGGGGGTTGACCGGGTCAAGATGACCTTGTTTGGGAATTATAAGTGTGTGGGTGAGTTTGTAACGTGTTCTTATAGTGGGTTGCATGTTTGGTTTGTATCCGGGAGGTCTTGGATGAGTTTCTGGTTGAATTTGGTGAAAAACCAAATTTTTATAGTGTCTGGTGTGTTGCATCTGCGGACTTGGGTTCTCATCTGCGGGACTTGGTCCGCAGATGCGAGAGTATGATGTGTCAAATGAGGCCACATCTGTGGACAATTCTTCGCAGATGCGAGGTCGCACTTGCGGAAATGGTCCGCAGGTGAGAAATCGTTGAAAAATCAAAACCTTAAAATTCCCAATTCGAAGCTTTTTCTTTCATTCACCAAAATTGAGATTTAAAGGGTTTTGTGAGACGATTTGAGGAGTGAGATTTCTTTCATTGGGTAAGTTCCCTATTTTTCTTTTATGTTATATTACCTTTAATTTGAGGAAATCATGTTAGAAACCATGTTCTAAGTTGGGGTTTTTGGGTGATGAGCCCTAAGATGAGTTTATGAACCATTTTTCATCCAAATTGAGGTTTTTTGGGAAATTTCTTAGTTTCTAATCATTTGATCAATGGGTAATTAGTTCCAAAGCTTGAATCTCCCTTTTTATTCAAACTTTTTTTTTAATGAAAATTGAGGGTTTTCTCTAAAATTGAGGTTTTTGATTATTGATGAAATTAAGGCTCAATTGAGGTTAGAATCGCATGAAACTAGAGATATTGACTACTTAGACTTTGGATAACCTAATTTTCCAATAAATATTTGATTTGCCCTTGTGGGCCCGGGGTTAATTTCGGAGTCGTTTTAGAAGTATTTCGATATAGGTGTCCTTAGAGTTGTGTACTAACATAAGCTACTAATTTGATAGACTTTGACCATTCTGAGACAATCCAAAAGGGGAAAGCTCAAGTTGAGTAGTTCGTGGCACTTGTTCAGCTGTTGAGGTAGGTTACGGCTTACCTTTGGTTAGACTCCAATTAGCGAATCATATGTCAATGTTTGTTATTGATGGGGAAAGTATGATAGGACTTCGAGCATGGTTGTGGTGTTAAATCCACTTGCCTGGTATGATTTCTGGTAGATGGGCTTGTCCCCATATTTGATATTATGTGAATTGGACTATATTTCTCTCTGTCTCTTGATATCTCACTTATCATATGGAAATTAGAAAGGTAACATTGATTGATTTATTTGGTACGCGTTCTATGGCAAGTATATGTTGATTTACTAATATGTGATGGCATTGCATTCCAATTTATTACTGATATGATATGACTTGGTTCCGAAATGATGATAAGTGAGAGAGTGTAGCCTTTGAGGTCATTGCCGGAGAGCGTAAAAGATTTATGAGAGCCGTGATTCGAGGTCTTTACCCTAGCAGAATGGGTGCTTGTGATTCCAGATCGTATACCGGAGCGAGAGAGTGTGTACATACACTTCGCAGATCCCCCATGGGTCATGACTATTGAGGCATTTCCCTTAGCATGTGTGTACGGTGGTGAAGAGCCTGTGTGGCAGCTTCTTGCATAGAGAAGGGCCTGTGTGGTAGCTCACTGCATTGCATTGCATCGCATTATATTCACATACATTCATATGTTCTTGTCTATTGACTTGGCATTTTATACTTATCGTTTGATCTTATACTTGACATGTTTTATGACTTGTTCTCTTCTGCTTATGTCATGCCCCGAACCCTGGCTTGAGTGTAACACGACACTCGGTGCGTTACAGCATCTGACTGAGCAAACCATATGGATTACTGAATCAACATGGGACATGAACTGATGCGGAATATAAGTTAAACATGCATGACTTGTGAAAATATGTAGTTCAATAATCATAAGTCTGAAAATACTATTATATCATAAATGTGGAAATATAGTAATGTAGCCAACGAGGCTAACTCAACTGAACATCTAACATGACATAACTGACTAGTCTATGAAACCTTTGACATGAGTCTGTCTGCTAAACTATTTACCGGGACAAGGCCTCGGTATACCTTGACTGTATAACTAACATGAAAATAAAGTAAAGATAACACCTCAAATGGAATGGAGTTCACCAACAGCTGATACATGAATAGTCCTGACAAGCAGATTCGCCGTCCTATAAGTCAATAAAAGGGGACGTCAGTACATTTGAATTGTACTGTTATGTAAAGCAACTTAATGAAATTAATATGGCACATGAAATAATAAGTACTGAAACTGAAACTTTAAGCTGAACATGCACATGAGCATCATGCACATGAATGTATATGTATAGCATGAGTAAACCATTTTAAGTGGGAGAGCCTTAGTATAGCCGACATGTGACCACCACGTGAGCAGTGGCGTCTGATCTCTGCCTGATCAGCTAAGCCATCTTGTACCTTGCCGGGGTACAAGACATGAACATAACATGAATGGATCCAATAACCCGCAATGGGTAAACATGAAGGAATTGTCCTAACTGGGCCAAGCGATCCTTATCCTAGGCTGGCATCTATAGTTTCAGGTATTAAACCTTCTCAGTAATCGTGAAACTCCCAAAACATGAACATGGATATAATTAGCTTAGAAGCCAATGAATTACATAAACACGATTGTAAACATGATTTGTAAGTAATAATATATATATAGCATGAACATGGATATATAGTATAACTTGGTATGAAAACATCGAAGCATGTATAGAATTTCATAAAAATAAGCATAATAGCTCATATCTTGCATTTAAGAACCCATGGAATGCAAAGCATGCGTGTTCATCGATTACCGACGAATTCTATTACACTATGGAAATTTCGTGTCGTTGGCATTATAAGTAAATCTAACGCAAGACTAAAGTGTACATAAAGTCCTTATAAGGTTAAGGAGGGTATTTTATAACTTTGAGTATCTACCTCAAGGTTTTGGAGTCAAATGAATCGGCGGAAGTAAGTTCATTGGAAAAATTAAAATTGGAGTCATGTTTTGGGAAGATTTCGAATCATTTGAGTTATTCATTGTGTTAGCATCACCTTGAGAGGAGGTATAGGGCTCCACATATGGATAATGATGTTTTAATGGAGTTTTATACAAGTGGCAAGAAGGTTCCATAAGGATTGGAGGTCAAACGAATCAAAAATAACGTGTTTTCGTGATAACCGGAGTTTGTGGACCAATACGCGGCCGCAAACTGAGTTTGCTGTGCAGCATATTGGCCAGAAACTCACCAAATATGCTGGCCTCACTGTCCAACCTCCTCCTTAAGGAGAGGAGTGGAGATGCAGCCATATATCCAATATGCTGAGCCGCATCTCCACCGCAAGTTGGAGCGAAATATCGGTTTCAACACTTTTTAAATCCCAAAAGACATCATTTTTCACATTAACTTTCCACACCTCTTTCCCCATATTTCTAGAGATTTATTGAGAGTTCTCCAGCATTCCAAAACCTACCACACCATTAAAAGAGAAGATCAAACATCAAAACCTCAAGATAAATCCATGGAAGATGAAGGTTCTTGTTTCTCTTTAAGGTTGTGATGAACTTGGTCTTGGAAGAAGTTGAGTGAGGGGAAGTTCTTCTATTATAAGGTATGCTTTCCATCTTATTATTATGATTGAGTTGGTTTAAAGGTTTAGTAACTCTTGGAAAGGAAAAGAATTAAAGTGGAGAAGTCATAAAGTGTGGAATGGAAGTTGATGACTATGAGGTAAACCTGAAAGGGGATTTTTGATTAATTGGATATTAAATTGAATATAATTCCTTGATTATGGTATTTTTGATGTTATTATTGATTTATGGGAGTTGTTTTGGAGTTTGGTGGAAGTCGATAAAATAGGGGATGTGCTGCTCAAATTCATTAGGTCCTTAGTTACTCCAGTGTGAACTTATGGATGTTTTCAAGACTTAATCTTAGTGTGAATTCTCTTGAATGTAGATTTGCGAGTTTGGGAGGAGAACGTTAAGTAGTTCAGGAGACGTAAAGGTATGTTAAGGCTAACCCCTTCCTTTTTAAGGCATGATCCTATTGTTGCGAACTTATACATGATATTCATAATGTCTTCCATGATGAATCCATTCCTAGAAGTGCCAAAGCTTATAGTTCTTGATACTCTTATGATATTATTGATCTTTTTCTTCGTTATTGATCTTATCTTATGATAGCTGACCCTAATGAGAAGATATAGTGATAGTGATAATTCCATAAGGGTAATCAGAGGTTCACCGAACTTGTGTCACTCCGCTAGAGTTATAATATTTCCTTTGAACTCTCATTCGTGCTTTATGTATTATATATGTATTTTCCCACACCGAGTCGTGCTGTAGTTGGCTGGGTAAGACACGTAGATGTGCACACCACAGCAGTTGGGTACGGATAACACCGAGCTTTGTTATAGCCGGGTACAGATAACACAGAGCTTTGCTATGGCCGGGGACGATATTATTATATATCTATGTATGATAATGTTTTCTCTGGAGACAGATTAAGTATGCATGACAGCCGCTATCTGAGGTATAATTTGAACTCTTCATTTCATGCTATTGGCATTCTTTCATTATGCTGTTGTTTATGCCTTACAAACTCAGTACATTGTTCGTATTGACGTCTTTTTGTTTGTGGACGCTGCGTTCATGCCGGCAGGTAGATAGGGAGAAGGACCAGACCCCTAGGCTGCTTCATCAGAATTTGAAAAGGAAGTTCTCCATTTCATCCGGAGCTGCAGTTTAGTTGGTACTATTCTTTTGTATACATACTTAGGCATGGCATGGTCCTGTCTCGTCTTTGTGATGTCACGTACTCCTTGTAGAGGCTCGTAGACAGATATAATATAGTTGGATGTTCCATAACCTTACCGGTTCATATTTTTTATACCATTTTTGGCAGCCTTGTCGGCTTGTACATGTCACGACCCAACCCCGTAGGCCGTGACTAGCGCCCGAGCTGGACACTAATATACACCTGCTAACTATAATCGTTCACAACTAGCAAAATAAAGAACTTATATATAGTAAGGCATGATGTCGTCTCAAAACTGTCGCATATATATATACATATCACAACAGCCTGTCTCCTGAGGAGTTACAACTTTCAACAGATAACATCGTATATAAGCCGGCAAGGCTATCACAATATAGGGGAACGTCCCAGCCATACACGAGCCGACAAGGCTGTCTTAACACATAGCTTCCAAGATAAATATATATATATATATATATATATATATATATATATATATCTACGCAAATTGACAAGGCTGCCACTATACACAACATCCCAAAACATATACATATACGCAAGCCGACAAGGCTGCCACTACGAATGGGAACGTCCCAAAACATAAGTCATACGAGAATCGAACGAAGAACTATATACAAACCCACACATATGTCTACGGACCTCTAAGAGTGACAACAAGAATATATGACGGGACGGGGGCCCCGCCGTACCCCCGGCTAAGCATATATATACAACAAAAGGGTCTCATTACCAAAATATAGGCTCGGAACAAGGAGCACTCCAAGATAGCACGAATAGGTATCCTAAGTTTTATTGGATCACCAAAACGAGCGTTTGTACCTGCGGGCATGAAACACAGCCCCCCGAAGAAAGGGGGTCAGTACCGAATATGTACTGAGCATGTAAAGCATGAAATATAGTGAACAGGATCATACTGAAATAAGGAGTGTAGAAAGCTAGTACAATAACCAGAAAACCACAAGGCTTACCTTTGAACATAAATCATACGTGTCAATATCATATCCAACCCGTTATGGGACTTAGTGGCATAATTAGATAATCATCCTGTACATATGCATATATAACGTGTCCCGGCCCTCTAGTGAGGGACTCGGTAAATGAAATCGTCATATACATGTACATATAACATGTCCCGGCCCTCTAGTGAGGGACTCGGTGAATAAAGTCATCATATGCCATCCTGACCGCCATCCCCATATCATCATATTATCATGTCATCATATCATATATATATATATATATATATACATATAACGTGTCCTGGCCCTCTAGTGAAGGACTCGGTGAATAATACAGTGGAGCTGTGCACGAAAACATGTCCTGGCCCGGGACTCCGTGAAAGATGTAACAGTATGCACGAGCAGAGTAGTAAGTAACCATATGCACCCAAATCATTTTTTGAGACTCAATAGATAAGTAGACTAATTAATTCTCGAGTGTCAGGATGATAACCATATTAAGTTCTCTCTAAATGTCATTACGAACTATATAAAGGAAAGTCTCAGGATCATAGACATGTATCAAATCAATCCGAGACAACTTATGAAAGTTAAGGACATTATTCATTATAGAATCCTTTAGGAATAGGAACTTTTATGCATCATTTACTATTCAATCATAAAAAAGATTCGAGGGCAATAGCTTGACTATCCTGAGAGTTCTAACATCAAGAAGTGAATAAGAATCATAAACATGCTCGGAACTTATGAATAGAGTTACCCCGAAGCTCATATAGTATCATACTTACATCTAGGACATGCCAAAAGAAAGAAGGGATAGGCTTTACATACCTTTAGCGTTTACTCGCAACACAACACGTATACGCTGCCCAATAGTACCTCAACCTATATTAAGACGTCAAGAACTACGGTTAAGCTACGGGGAATTCAAAACGTATTCTAACCTTAGTAACTCCTTTCTAAATAATTTGACGACATTTCCTTTACATTCAAACCAACCATATACAACCAAGCCAACATCAATGATTATACATTCAAGTATCAATCCGAGACTATTCAAACAAAACTCGAGAACACTCGGGGCAGCCCGTACAACACTCCAAAACAGCCCACGTTTACAATATTCGACAACAACCGACATACGACTATTACATATTCAAGTTACTCTTAATGATTCATAGTCGTAACATTTTCATCTAACAACCTTACAATAGCCCAACCAACACACCACACAACATATAATCTCAATTACTTTTAATCTTCCAAGCTTAACAAGAACAACACAACACATTCTTTTCATTCAAATTCATGAACTATATCAACAACCACACGTTAACAACATTATCCATTTAGATGCAAGAAACTATACTAATTCCATATTAACTTTTACAACAGCCCACAAACAATTACAACTCCAACTTGAACCATTAAATACCTTTATTCTCATTACAAGATCCATAACAACAACCAAATATTAAGTAAAATCAATTCACCCTTTTCTCCTAAAACAGCCCCTACACGGCTTGGACAGCTTTCCAACATCAACATACACAATTTTATACATTCCATTCACATTTACCAAGTTACAACAAGCCCAAATCCTTACTAAAATATGTAGAACATGATCAGCCCTTACCTTAGCAACTTGACTTCTCAACTTGGCTAGAATTGGTGAATTGAAATAATACTTGTTCTTGCTATTCCCATGGCTGCTCCACGTTGCTATGCACCTTCCAAAGGGTTGAAATGTCTTGGAAAAATTATAAATTGAACACAATAGTTGGAGCTCTCCATGGACAGCCATGGCCGAGAGCTCCTCTCTCTAGAATTTCATTATTTTTGTGGATAAAAATGAATAGCCTAGTCATCTTTGATATATATATATATATATATGTCCTCCATAGTGGTGACACATGTCCAACCATTGACATATGTCCCATTATCCTTCATGGACCAATCATATTCATCAATGTGTTATGGGGCCCACTTAATGGTCTAATTAGGCTAATTAATCATAATTAATCACTAATCCCCACTTAATAATTTAATCATGGTTAATTAATCCCTAATCTCCATTAATATTTCTACACTAATGGAAATTGCAAACAAGTCGTGCCATATTTATATCGGGGATTAAAAGTCCTTGTCTCATATCCAAGAATAATCTTGTCCTTGGATTTATGTCGTTTGGCTTATGAATAATCCGTCGTATAAAAATACGGGGTATAACATTCTTCCCCCCTTTAGGACATTCGTCCTCGAATGTTAAACTAGCCTCGTAAAGTCTTACAAAGGTTTCGGGGAAGTTTCTTTTATTGCGAGAACATATAGTCTCATCCACCAATCAATATAATCAAATGAGGGATTTAAATTACCTGTAGGCATAGGAACAAGTAAAGATACTTATTCTTTATCTTCTCTTCAGCTTCCCAAGTCATCTCTTCCCTATTATTATTCTGCCACCATACCTTAATGAAAGCCACATCCTTAGTACGCAACTTCCTCACCTGACGATCAAGTATAGCTACAGAGTTCTCCTCATACGATAACTCCTCTGTCACTTGGACATCATCCACAGGGAATATTCTGGAAGGATCACCAATACATTTCCGAAGCATAGACACGTGAAACACTGGGTGTACTGCTTCCAAATCAGATGGTAGGTCTAATTCATAGGCAACCTTGCCTACCTTATGGACAACCTGATAAGGCCCAATATATCTCGGGCTGAGCTTCCCTTTCTTCCCGAATCTCATTACACCCTCCATGGGTGACACCTTCAAGAATACCCAATCGCTACAAGAACTCTAAGTATCGACGTCGATTATCCGTATATGACTTCGTCGATTCAAGTCGCTAATAACCTTTCCCGAATAAGTTTCACCTTATCAATAGCTTAACGAATCATATCTGGGGCGATTAACTTAGTCTATCCAATATCAAACCAGCCAATAGGTGAATGATCTCCAGAAGTTACTGTAAATGGAGCTCCTCTGTTCGGCATAATAGGTGTGGGAACCTCATGAAGTCTCACTATCTCCTTGATGTATAATCTCGCATAGCCCTTAACTGGATAAATAGTCCTGACTGGAAGAAAGTGGGCTGATGTTGTCAGCCTATCCACAATAACCCATATAGAGTCATACTTCCGTGGAGTGCGAGGTAAACTTGTAATGAAGTCCATATTCTGGAATCTTCAGCCTCATGTATTACTTCCCGACTCCTTTAAAAGACTTTAACTGTCACTCTACTTTTTGGCTCTTAATCTCCATCCTTAGAGTTAGTTATTAACTAGCGATGAAGTTCCCTCATATAATGACTTTACATAGCCGCTCTGTGCTTTAACTATCATCAGCTAGTATAATTCTGACGTATTTTTGATTTGACATGTAAGTTCACAGTCATCAGTAACCTGCTTGTTCTGATCGTCTCACTTAAACGATTCTATAATTCCCTTAACCCAACTTGTAACACCCTAGGCACATTATCTCGTGTCATTTCTTTATCTTTTATTCAAACTCTTCTATTGCCCCTTTGCTTAGATTTTGCTCTTAACTTTCCTGTCACATATTATGTTGCAATCTTTATAAGAACATGCGAAGGTGATCAAATTAGCCCAAGAAATACCCTAGCATCGTTTCACTAATCTTTACGTTTTACCTTGCCTTCTCCTCTCTTATCTTACAACCGGTATCGGGGTAGATCTTTGGTTCAACCATGGGCATGTCCTATTTGCCCTTAGTATTAATTCTATCTCGGTAATTTAGCTTAAACCATCTTTGCATCTCTCTGTAACGTACCCAAAATATCATAACTGCATTGTCATTATTGAGTCCTTACTCCTCTTATCAAGTATTCACTCACTTGGTCTCATCCTTAGCATACAAATATTCGTAGGTTGCATAACTATTCTTGTACAACTTGTATAAAATATATCCCATCTTAGTCATAGTCTTTCATTCTCCTGGTTCATTCTGCTTTACATATCTTTTCCGTAAATAAATTCGCTCGTAGCCTATCTTGTCATACTCCTTTCCCTTCCTCCACTCACCCTTGACTTTCTCTCTTCTTACTATGGAAGATTTTCTATTCCTTTTTCTTTTGCTACTTATAAGTTGCAATATCATCAGGGAGCAACTCTATTGCCAACATCTTAGCCTCTAATCCAGCATAGCGTTGCTATCCTTCACAATATCTCTTAAGTTACTCGTTACCATTCGCTTGTCGTACTCTTACCTCTTTTATAGGCACCTACTTTCTAGTGTCATATCATTCGAGACCTCAACAAAATTTCTCAATACTGCCTCCCATACCACCCTTGTCACGAACCAACCCCGTAGGCCGTGACTAGTGCCCGATCTGGCACCCAAACACTTCCTCAGATAATATCAAACACATCCAGGTATATAACGGTTTAATAAGGTCGTGTTTCAAATTTATAAAATTTTCGAAAAATTTCGCAGTTTCCTTTGTTTTACGACTATCCAAAATAACTCTACAAGCAGAAAATACCAACAAAGGCCACACAGGGCCAACAAAACAACATATATACATATGCGGGCCGACAAGGCTATCAAATGGCGCAACGGCCCAAAACATACACAGATGCAAGCCGACAAGGCTGCCACGGCGAATGGGATCGCCCCAAACACAACATATACAAACACACCTGTACAGAAGTAGGCATGACCCACATACATGTCCACAGACCTCTACACGGACAAACAGAATCATATGACGGGACAGGGCCCCGCCGTACCCATGACCAAATATATACAAAAATGCAACGAACGAATATATACCCAAAATATGGCTCCGGAACAAGGGGAGCACTCCAAATGACGAAGAGGTGTCCTAAACAGTGGATCACCAATATGTGCGTCCGTACCGCGGGCATGAAGCGACCCCCGAAGAAAGCGGGGTCGATGACGAAATATGTACTGAGTATGCAAAGTAGGAAATGTAGTATACAAATCTGAGTCACAATCGAAATAGAGGTACAGAAAGTAAATGCATTTCCAAAATATCAAAATGTTACTTCAAATATAATTCATGCATAGGGCACAGGAATATGGTCGCCCGCTTTTCCGTCGATGGCGCCATAACACAAGATAACGCCGTAAAGTTTCAAATCTCCGTATCCCCGTCGCGCATCATACACAACATATCGCCATACACAAGATAACACCAAATACAAATAAACCCGCCCTCGAGCGAGGAGCTGTGAACCATAAACACAAAGATAACACCGAAGTATATCATAATGCGCACGACAACAGAACCGGCCCGGGACTAGGCGAAAGATATAACAGAATGCACGAGCGGAGTCGTGAGGAATCATATGCATAAAATCATTGTCATAAATCCAAAAGATAAGCAAAATAGTCATATTTGAAATCGGAATAATAATTACAACATTTTCTTTCAAAAGTTGTCAAAATTTCATAAAGGAACGTCGCGGGACCCACGGACGGGTGTGGACCCGAGCTGGGCCCGCTCATGGAAAACATACTCGTCTAACATCATACAACCTTCTACGAAAATTTCAAGGCAATCCGAGCTTTTCTGTGAAAGTTATGGGCGTTTGTAGTTTTAGACCCATTTAAGAATAAACTCAAAAAGAAAAATCAGCTTTCATGTAACTTTTGCAACTTATAAATTCCAAGGACAAAGGGATCAATGTTTTGTCATACCAACACAAGAATACCAAGGAACAAATGCGAATCATAGACATGCTCGGAATTGCGAGAATAGAGTTTCCTCGAGGCTCGTATCATAGCCTACTTTAACTAAGGCATGCCAAAAAGAAAGGTTGCTTTACATACCTCAAACGCTCTCCAATATGATCCAAACTCAAGCTAAATCCAACCTACGATTCGGGCTGCCCACGATCTATAAACAAGCCATAAAATGCCAAACATTAGCTAAAGACTTTTTGGGCATTAAATTCCAATTTCGCCCTTAATTCTACAAAATTTGCGCATTTCCCCGTAAATAGGCTACCCCGAGAATTTAACTCGGCCAAATCAATCAACAACAACATCAATAACCAACCTAGCAACATCAACAACCAATCCGAAGGGTAATTCAACATTCATAAATTCAATTCGACGACTTACCTTCAAGCCAACATCGACGCTTATACATTCACATACTAACCCGAACCCATACCAACAATATTTAAAGAAATTCTAAGCAATTCATACAACATTTCCAACAACCCAAATTTTTCTCCAATTCAGCCGAATTCAGCCCCCAACCCGAAACACCCCTATATCATGTTCCTCATTTCCAAACCATGATTTGTATCCACAATTCACATTCTAACAAAGCTATTCTCATCAATATATAAATTACATCAATTGTACAATATCCTCCAAATCAGTCCGCAACAACTACAACATCAATTTGAGTCATTAAACATTCATTTCCACATAGAATTCATAACGACGACGACTAAAACATTAAGCGATACTCATTCGTTCATTGTCATATAATGTGACCCATTTTCGGCTAGCACACCAACATACACATATGGATAATTCTCAATCGTTCTTCACCTTGTAATGATCATAATATACTAACTAGACATTAATTCATATTTTCAACACAACCCAACACACACAACACACACATACTTGCACGGCTCAAGCACCACACACACAACTCATCTCCAACATTCCATATTTCATGATTTTCCTCCATTTTAACATACTACAACATGTATACAACCTTTACAACACATAAACAAGATCAAATCTTACCTTTTTCTCTTCAACTTCCCAATAGGCTAGGGTTTCCCAAGGATGAAAATTAGCGGGTTGATCGCTCCAACGACGCTTCCACGCTACTTAGGGACCTCAAAATAGTGGGTTTACATCAATGGAATAATTTTGGAAGAGCTTAAAATGGGAGTTGATTTTTTTCTCCCTTGGCCGAGAGCTTCATGCTCTTCAACTCCTTGTTCTTTTATTTTTTCTAAGTGTTGAAGTGAAGTGAAATGAAGTGGTCATCTTTTAACAATGCAAGACTTAGTCAAGGGTGCCTTGGCCCACACCATGTGTTGTTCCAATTAAAATTGAACACACTTACTATATCTTCTGCTTTGCATACTCGCACATATTTCGTACCGACCTCCTTTCTTCTGGCCGCATTTCATGCCCGCAGTATAGAGACGTTACGCTCGGGTGATCCGCCAAAGGTAGGACACCTTTTCTCGTCGTTCGGAGTGCTCCCTTATTCCGAGCCCACATTTTGGTATATATTCGTTCGC